>NC_056746.1:94760692-94870692 GCF_019279795.1 Protopterus annectens
TAATGTCTGTAGACCTGAATGAACTGTATTACAAAATTCTACCACATAACATCATTTAGTTCTGCTTCAGAAAAGGGAATTGTAAGATGTTTGTCCTCTTTCTTTAAATTAGTGTTGCCACTACCGTTTTGGTCATGTAGTATGATTTTTTGTGTACATGACACCTTCAAATATCACATGTGATGAGGGGGCATTCAGGAGAATGTGTGAAGGGGTGAATCAAGCCTGACAATAGGACACCCACCCCTCAACAAAAGGACACCCTGTACAGAAGTAAATCAAGTCTATAAACTAAAATGTTCCTCCAATATAGGGACAGTTCAGAGGTCTGACACCAACATTTCCAACAACCTTCTTATATATATTAACTTACAGGTAGCAATACACCATAAAAAGACAACAAAATGCACTTAATTGTATTTATTTCCTTCGACTCTTTCCTCTCTATCAGTGCAATCCTACTGCATAGACTAATGCTACAGGCATAGACAAATTCAACCTGAGCAAAAGATACACGGTCACTCTGCACATAAGTACACGAGTTTATATTGCAATACACATTCAGGCTATTGTGTGGCACCAAATACATACTACCGGTGTCTTCACTCTGCAAATTCCTTACCAAATAAAGCAAGTATTAAAGAGCTGTAGGCCTAAATGATATTTACTGTTGTGATTATGTAGCAGTTAAAAAGTCAGCATGTTTTATGATTTTCTCAGTTACTAAGGGGACAGGGGCAGTAACACTATTAGGATGAGAAGTACAAGTGAGTAACAAACCTACCAGAGTTTGACACCTTTGACTTGTGGCATTAGGACATATTCTGACCTACAGCAACTGTAATCTGCCATTCCCTGTTTCAGCCTACTGACATGTATGTATGTTTATGAAGACAGGAGACAATGATAACTGAGCTAGGCTGCGTGACTCTGTGTGTGTGTGTGTGTGTGTGTGTGTGTGTGTGTGTGTGTGTGTGTGTGTGTGTGTGTGTGTGTGTGTGTGTCAGTTTGCAGCTGTACAGCTGTCATTACTGTGTGTTATTGTATTTAATAATTTACCATCTTTCAGTTATATCTGAGGAGGTTCAGCAACGTCTGTAAGAGAAACTGGCCCGCCTCTCCCACTTGAGCTAAGCAGACAGCAATTATCTTTTGCCTTAGGATACAGTACAGACACTAAATTCATGTTGTCAGACATCAAAAAGCTCATAAAATTAGTTTTTGATGAAGCATAAATATATATATATTTTCAAAAATGAAAGCTTGGAATGTGGAAATATCTGCAGCCACTAAGAGAGTACAATATACTATGAATAGATACACATGTAGATAATTGACAAAAAAACTTTTCTGTACACACGCAGTCTTCAGCAATTTTAAGACCTAGATTGTTGTACTAAAGGCAATGAAGACTTAATATGTGCAGTTTATTTGGGAAATACAGAAAGAATACAATAATGAGAAAATAACTATGATTATTACTAGGTATAATTTAAAAATGTACAAGCTCACAAAAAAAATTACAAAAATAAACTATTAAATAGTAGAAGAAAATGCCTATTTATATAATGATATACACTGTAATCTGATCTTAAATTCCATCCAAAATACAACATACCTTTATTCAAAGCAATAAATTCTTTCACAGTTATAATTGTACTAGGGGGACGCTGCATGCTTTTAAATGACTATCCATTGATGGAGAGAATTAGACATGTGAGATGGGACTCATAAATAAGTTCACTGCATAAAGTTGAGATGCTCCAGGTTTTGATAAGAAGCATGTTATAATCATTTGCATGAAAAATATATTACACAATCAGTATAAATCTTGGCAGAAATCCAGAATGCATAGGATCATCTGTTTGAACCATCCATAATATTTCCATACTAGTGCATTTAGTAACTTGCTGAAAAATGTTCATGTGTCTGACTTATACTGACTTCTTTACGTAGATAATTGTAATCATAAATATGTCTGTCTTGTATGTGGACATCCAAGAAGATGACAGCCCTTCTGAGAAATGGGTACCAAGTTGTTGGCGCTCTCAAGATGTAGTTGGCATCTAGGAGACTATACAGAGACTAGCCTTTAGTAATGAAAAGTTATGATTGGTCCAAAGTGCTACGACCTCAAGCCTGTTATTGACGAAAGCAACAAGATGCAATGAGTTAAGAAGACTCACTGATTACATTCTAGAACTCTGATGGTTTGTGGGATACTGGAAACATGAAATGTCATTAGATTAGGTAGTTTTTGTTCATGTACATTTCTGTGCCATGCTGTATAAAAGGAAAATAAACTGCAGGAAAATATCACTGTTGAAGACTGTTAGAAGGGTAGCTATGTTTAAAATATATTGTTTATAGTTACAATCCTTAGAAAAACTTGAATATTTTCAATCATATTAAATTGTAACAACTAAGTGCGGTGGTGGTGCTGCGGTAGCGTTGTCAACTCACAGTAAGACGTCCTGTTCAATTCTCCGCTAAATCATCTTCTGTGTAGAGACATGCGTGAATGGGCGTACCTTCGTTGAAGGTTGTGTGCCAGGGCTGGCAACTAGGCACGTAAAAATCTACTGCTAATCATTAGCGGACCGGAGTTCCGCTGTGGTGACCCCTAACCGGGAAAAGCTGAAAGACACAACAACATATTAAATTGTGAAAACTCTCCAGTGTACAGTTCATTAATTATAAACATTTTTCTATAGTACACCATTTATATTCATTGTCAACTCTCATCTCCTTAGCTTGGTTATCTCAGCATAGTGGCAAAAGGAGAAATGGACAGAGGTCAGTGCATTCAGGCTATTTTTCTCAGTGATATCTCCCTATTTTCAAAGTCTTCCTTGGGTCAGCAACAAGTCCAGCTTCATTCTATACCTTGCTTTAGCAGTTTCTAGTATGTAAATCAGTAAAGGCTAATGAAAAGAGAAGCTAATCAGCTGAGTCCAGTTATTTTTGAAAACATATTGTCAAGTTGTGCTCAGGTTCTTCTGAGTAGGCATTTTGGATACACATTGTAATAAAGTACCCAACTATAAAAGAAACTGTATCAAGAAGGTGTATACTGTAGATACAGGGCTGAGAAAGCCAGAAGGGGACATAGATAAATGGTAGCGAAACTAGAGGAGGTACAATAGCTAAAATAAGGTTAAAGGTGCATAGACAATGGGGGGGGGTGCTGCACCCAAACCTTAGCCTAGCATTTAATAATTCACTCTGGATAAAATGTGCAATATTCAAGGAAGTAAAGTGGAGTCTAGGACAGCAAGAACAAGAGGTATAGAAATGGATAATTAGGATGGCAAAATTAGGAGAAGTGCAAAAAACTGACCACCAAAGGGGAATGAGCTACAAGATAATAATTCAGGTCTGAACAGATGGGGAAATTATGTTGGGGCACCACAGAAGTGAAAACCTGTGTGGAAGAAGGTGAAAAAGAGGATGGGAAATATAATACAAGAAAGGGCTGTCCAGAACCATTCAAGAAAAGGAATGGATAGGAAGGCTCAGCAAGTAGAAGCTGCAGGATGACGTAGGGTAAGGTTCTGGTCTTGATCACAAGAGAAGAGACGAGTGTTTGAATTACATGCAGCACGGAATGGTGAAGGGAAAGACTGGAGTAAGACAGGAGAAGGAAGAACAAAAAGAGGGAGGAAGCACCTTTGGGTACAAAAAGATGAGAAGGTTGATATGCATGGAAATAACTGTAAAAAGAAATACGGTGACAAGTATAGCACTGGTGAAAAGATGGAAGAAAGCGTAGGATTGGAATCTGGGTGCAGACATCTGGGGCACAAAATTTCAAATCAACAGACACCCTGCCTCTGTGACACAAACAGATGGAGCCATGAATCTGACCCAGGTTCACTTAGCTGCCATGGAAATGGGAGGAAGCAGGGCGAGAGGAGAAGATGCATGGCCGCTTACTTCTGCTGGGGGTGATAAGGACAATTGCATGCTCTCAGGGTGCACTGTGTGGTGCAAATTCCATGGTGGACATCTGAAAAACTGTCTCTCATGCTTTGAAGGGAGGGGCAGGGCTGCTTGGATGGTATGGTTCTTATGGCAGTGAGTGGACATCCTCTGTGGTCAGTATATCTTTCCCACTCATTCACTGAGTGTGTGTGTGGGAGGGGTAGCAAAATAAAATTTGCAAGAATTCTTAAACCGTCCGTGATGGCTGTCTGAATGATGGCCCCTCCCAGTTGACCCTCACTCTGGTAATGGGGATTGAACAGGCCAATTAACCAGTAGGGGAATGATGACTGACAGACAGCTGGGGCAAAGAAAGCATTCTGCACCTACAAAGCTCTTGAGGGAAGAGGGAAGGAAGAAGAATGGAGGGATTTTAGGGATGCAATGAGGAACATGAATGTATGAAACATGTTTAAAGTGAAAACAGATCATAATGAATTGGAAATACATTCAAGTGGAAGGAAGACCATCTTTAACAAAACTAAAAATACAATTGTTAGTTTAGTACAAGAGGGATAAAGAGGGGAGACAGTAATTAGACTGATACGTAAACATGATGGCAACAGTACTAATTTCAGAGGTAGTGATAATGATTTCAAAGAAATGGAAATAGGGAAGGACAGTGACCAGAAATAAGTAGGGTTATAGCTCCTGGCTAGATGATTAAAGCTAAGTGGCAGGATTCAAACCCTTAAGATGATTAGAGCGAGATATCTATAAGATGGAGAGAGGATAAAGTATGAGATGAGTAAATATTATAGTACATCCCCACATCGGATCATGTGATGAATATGAAAAAGGATTAATGGGTAAGAATGAGAGGATACATAAAGAATACAGGATTCCCCACCATCTGTTGCCAACCACAGCCGCAGAAGATATTTGAGAATGTGGTTGAGGATGTTATCAAACATCACAATGTCCATGTCTTAGTCAGATAACAGCCTTCTTGCAGCAAATAGAAGACTTGACTGAGAAGCACACCCACAAATACTGGCCCACCATAGGGTCTGGCACCATCTGGCAGTGTCTGTTTGGAGTCATCAGCTGGACATGGTTATGTATAGGTAGCTCTCTAGGCTTTCCTGACCCCACCTTTGACTAGTATCCTACCTTTTCCCCTAACAGATATGACCCCCTTCCTAATTACCCCCTTTAAAGTGATTGAAACTCTTGTTTATTTGACTTGGTGGACCATCTCTTACAATGTGTAGATACGTTATGCAACTGTAATAGAATACTACTCTTTTGCATCCACCACATTAATCCCACCCCACTGCCCCCCACCCCCACTCATACCTCACCCTAATCTACCTTACACTCACTTCAGTTGTCCCTCATATTACTCATTCACTCAGCCACTCTCATAGCTCCTATATCTCTTAGTCCCTTGCAACTCACTTGTCCTTACATTTTTACTTTTTGTTTTGCAGGTTGTTTAATGCTATCTGTGCTTCCCTGCATCTACTCCTGGCCCTAACTGCCGGGAATTCCACCTCCTGCTAAACTTCTGTGGACTGTGTCCTCTCCTAGTGGACTTAATCAAAGTACGTACTACTCACCTGGAACATTGATATGCTGCCTGTAATCTCAGGGCTACCCCTGTGCTGGCTGTAGCTTACCTGCTGATAACCCCCTCTCCACTACCTCATTTCTCCTACTCTAACCTGCTAATCCCTCTGTCCTCCTACCCCCCCACTCAGCCCTACTCCTGTCCACTGTTAAGCATCCCCCCCACTATCCAAATCACTCTTCCCTATACCCATTCCTCCTTCTATTCTGCTTGTGTCCTCACTAACACAGCTAGAGATCCTAGGCTCCCCCTCTCTCCTTGCCCTACCTTGCTCTCCCTTAAGTTTCTATAGTTGTACTGTGCTTCTAGCCCCCTGCTACCCTAATCTCTGGCCCACTACCTCTGCTTATAGCTAAATCCCTACACTCTCTTTTCTCACCCTCTCACCTCTTCTCTCTACGCTCGGGCTCACTTCGCTCCCATACCCTACCCCATTCCCATCCACCCCCAGAATAGTTTCCTTTATACTTAACCATCCCTCCCCTTCCTGCCAAGCCACCCACTACTATTCCACTTCCTGCTTATCTAAACTCCCACATTCCACTCCTAACTTCATCTCCCCACACCCAATCCAAACTAACTTCCTTTCCAAACTTCCTCTCTTCACACCCAATCCAAACTACTCATCATGCTGCATCTACTTATATCTGCAACACTACTCACTCTACTCTATATTTCTACCTCCTATCACTACCACCTCACATGTCCATTGCTCTGTTCTCCAACTTCTCACTCAATCTACAGCTTTCCTACTCCTTCTTCCTTCACCATCTCTCCAAATCTATTTAACACTTCTACCTCAACTCTATATAAAAGATACACACTACACATTCTCAAACCATCTAATAAGATTAAACCTAAACCGCCCAAATACTATCAACCTTTCACATCTATTACTCTTCTCACAAAAGACCTACTCTCCTTTGGGGACATCCACCCAAACCCAGGCCCCTCTACACCTCCCCTCTTCCCATCCCCCACATCTACCTTATCTACCCCCTTCTCAGAAGTCTCTTCCAGAAACTTACCAAACACACAACCCCTATCTCATAACTCACCTCCATGTAAACACCTAACTTTCTATTCACTGAATATTCAAAACGTAGCCAATAAAACTACTGAGCTACACTCATGGATTGCTTTCAAAACCCCTCACATCATATCCCTGTCTGAAACATGGCTCAAGCCACATATCTGCAACAGTGAAATTCTCCCTCCTGGCTATAACATCTACCGCTCTGACAGACCTTCAAAGAAAGGTGGTGGCGTAGCCATCCTCTACTCTAACACCCTTAACCTATCACCTTACCCCACATCTATTCCCAGCTTCCACCCTGCTGAACTTCTCATCCTAAATATCCATCTGAACGCACACAAAAAACTCACTGTAGCTTCCATTTATATTCCTCCTGGCAACAATATACCCATACTGGAAAACATCTTATCCTGGTTCACCCTCAACATACCCTATGAAACACTCATTCTTGGCGATGTCAATATAGACTGGGCAAAACTATCTACTGACTCCCCCTTACATAGCATTCATCTTCATGGTTTCCACCAACTCATTTCCACCCCAACTCGCTTCCACAAAGCCTCAGCCTCCAGCTCTATAATAGACTGGATTCTCACCAACACCCCCATCAATACCACCAGCCCACAACCTTATCAGACTCACTTAGTGACCATCTCCCTACCTCCATTCTAAGATACAACTCTCACACACTTAAACCCCACCTTTTCAAAGACTGCAGAAAACTATCTACATTTAATCCTTTACAGTTTAACTCTATACTACAAAACATTGACTGGTCCATCCTTAAACAACTCCCTCTAAATGATTCTGTTAACACTTTTAACAACATTTTCCTAAATACTCTGGACTCCCTAGCTCCCTCTAGGAAGATTCGAGTGAAATCCAGTCATACTCCCTGGCTTTCAAAAGAAACTAAGTCCATCATGAAACAAAGAGACAGTTTCTGGAAAGCCTGGAGCAAATCTAAACAAACATCTCTTCTACTCAAATACAAACAACTATGCAATCTTGCTAAAAAACAGGTAATAATAGACAAGAAGTCATTCTATAGCTCAGGCCAGAACAAATATAACTCAAACCCTCATAAATTCTGGACAACACTCAACAGCATCCTCTACCCTGGTAATCCCTCTAACCCCTCACCCTACCCAAACACAACTCTTGAGGAAACAGCTACCCTGCTTAATTCACATTTTATCTCCTCCATACAAAATCTCCTACCCTCACAACCTACCTCTCCCTCAGTATCTGTCCCCTCACCCACCCCCAATACTTCACCCTTTTACTTCAAGCCTGTGCCCATTACCTACATCAAATCTCTACTGCTCAAACACAAACCATGCTCCCCCTCCACTGACAAATTAGCTCTGACCTTCCTTAAACTCACAGCTGACTCTATCGCCTACCCAGTAACAATATTAATAAATAGATCTATGCAAGAATCTACTGTTCCTACCCTTTGGAAATCCTTCTGCACTATCCCTCTCCACAAAGGAGGTAACTCCACTGACCCTTCAAACTACCGACCCATTGCCATTCTGTCCCCACTATCTAAGATACTAGAAAAATGCATCCACACTCAACTTATGGATCACCTTCTCAATCAAAACATACTCACCCCTACCCAACATGGCTTTCGCCCCTGTCACAGCACAACTACTGCTCTACTCTCCTTCACTCACACCATTGCAGAATCTCTGGACAACAATAAACTTACTTCCTGTCTCTTTCTTGACCTCTCCAAAGCTTTTGATACAGTGTCTCATCCACTACTACTATCTAAACTCACTAACTTTCACCTCTCCACCTCCACCCTCAACTGGTTTGCTAGCTATCTGTCAGAACACAAACAATCAGTTAAATGGCTCTCTTCCCCTTCTCCTTTCTTACCTCTCTCTACTGGTGTTCCACAAGGTTCTGTCTTGGGTCCCCTCTTATTCAACATCTTCACCAATGACCTTTTCACCTCATGCCATCAGTCCTCACTTATACAATATGCAGATGACTCCACAATCATTTCTACAGCCAACAACATCTCCGACCTACACTCCCTAACCTAAACAGCTCTACTTTCCACTGAACAATGGCTTTCAGAAAACTTACTGATTCTCAATCCTACTAAAACCAAACTCTTACTCTTCCTACCCCACTCTCTTAATCATCATAAATCCTCCTTTGTCATTAAGTCTTGCAATAACACAGCAATTCTACCTGACACCCACACAAAACTCCTTGGAGTCATTATCGACGACAAATTAAAATTCAATCAACACATACAGCAATGTATAAAGAAAACACATCAGAAACTAGGTCTCTTATACCGGAACAAAAAATATCTCAGTCCCGAAACTAGACTCACCCTAGGACAAGCACTCCTCCTCCCCTCACTCCTCTATGCTGCTCCAGTTCTCCCAAATATCCAAAAAACTACCCGGAATAAACTCCAACAATCCTACCACAAAATAGCCAGATTCATCACCAACTCCCCAAACAACACACACCACTGTATTGCTTTGAAGTCTCTACAATGGCTAGAACTCCCACAACTACTACATCTCTATCAATTTCACATGTTGCACTCTATGCTCTTTAAACCATCCTACTGCCCATCCTTATCTCTCCTTGTATCTGTCAACACCCCATCTCGACCCCTCCACACCTCTAATCAACAATTGCTTGATATTTACCACCCAAATAAGTCAGTAGGTAAGCTACTCTACAAACACTCTGTGGCCCAAGCCTGGAACAAACTACCCCTTGACATTCGCTCGATCTCTCACACCCCACTATTTAAAAGAAAACTAAAGACTCATTTACTCAATTCCAGAATTTGCCCCTGCTATGACCCTACATAATTCTCTCCTCCCCCCACATTGGAATCACTCCATCTATCCTTGTCATACTTCTGAACTCTATCCCCACTAGTACAGTTACATAGCATCAAAAAAAAAAAAAACTTGTGCTGTCATTTAATTATTGTTAATGTTGTTTTGTTTATTGTTTTACTACTGTAATGACTAGTTTTATTTATATTGTTTGCTGTGCTTGTATACTACTGTAGTGTTTTTTTATTGTACTATCTGGAGCTTTTCTCCTCGGGTCTCCACTGAAAATGGGACAAAATCCCAGTTGGACTAACCCGGTCAACAAATGTCAATAAATAAATAAATAATGCCTCCTGCCAAATACCATGGACATAGACTAACCCTCCTCATCACTATTTGTCTATCCTTTGTATGTCTGCATCCATCACCTCATCCTGTGTACAGAACAACTCCTGCTTGTCTGTAGGGTTTGATGTCCATCTGCATGCTCCTACACCCTTGTCCATACCTGATTTTTACTTGCATACTGTACCCCTTGTCCCTTCTCTCCACATTTAAATAATAGGGTCTCTATTTCCCTCAGAATTGTACCCTACCTTTCCACCACACCTACAACTGTCCTATTTGTTTCTTTGTATGTTTCCCTCTGCTTGCTGTTCCCCCATTATATACTGTCCTTGACACCCCATAGTGCGTGTGTGATTTCTGCCACCTCAATACTATTTACATATTGTTACACATTGTAGCGCTTAACAGCACATAAAGTTGTCAAATGGTGCAAAGAGTGCCTAGTGTTCTACATGTCCTAACAATGTATTATCCTGGCTTTACAGGAACCAAGCATGTTATTCATGTATGGGTATACTCCATGTGTTCTTGTTACTCTGATCTGCTATGTCCCATGACAGCTGTGCAATTTTCTCAGCATGTTCTTATTATTCTGATCTGCTATCTTGCATGACAGCTGTAAAGTTTACTGCAGCCTGCTCGATTACAGCACTCTTGATTATCATACCAGACCTGACAAGGCCTGACTGCTCTGAAGAGGTAGCGGTTTAGTATTCATATTTAATAACAGTTTCTCATATCATGCAACGGTACCTTCCCATGCAAGTGCATCTGTATAAATCCCAACCAGGATGATACATTTTAAGTCATGAACAATATATCTCTAGCCAGACAATATTATTTTAATCATCACTAGATATACCAGGGTAATGTGAAAAGTACAAAGTAATTAGATGGTGTTACATTATTATTTTAGCCTAGTGGGAATAAAGTCCTATTTTCAGGGGTGGCATTGAAATACAGGAAAGTTTAATGTGCTCAGAGTCTTTCAGTGTACAAATAGATATGATGGGGGTCAAACTGTGGAATTATAACATTTTTCAGAGTGTGGTCATACTATGCTGCACATACACCAGAATATGAGTAAGACACGTGTCCATATTTAATAAGAAAATAAATCATGTATCATTTGTATGTAGTACATGGGCAGCGCAGCGATGGCCAGTGATGGTCAAACTTTAGAGTATATGACATTGGCTGGGATTTATAGATATACAGCAGTGGAATTTCTAACTAGATTGTTTTAATGAAATTTGAAAAAAGTCAGGATGCCTGAGGAGGTTAAGAAGGGAGGTGATGATTAGTGATCAGCAGTATGGTTTCAGAGAAGAGTTGTGGTATTGTATGAGGGGATTACATCAAGGATCAGCTCTGAGTCCTTTCGACTATGATGTTTGCAGATGACATTGGAGCTGGATGTGGTGAGTTAAAGATGTTAAGATTTGCAATCGGTGTGACTAGGATGGATAGGATTAGGAATCGATATTATTAGGGGGTTAGCTCATGTTGGACAGTTGGGACAAGAGAAGAGAGACGAGGGGTAATTGGTTGGTTTGTGTGCTGAGGAGGGATGATGGGTATATTGGGAAAAAAGATGCTAATGATGGAGCTGCCAGGTAAGAGGAATAGAAGGCTAAGATAAGGCCATGGACGTGGTGTGAGAGGAGATATGAGGTTGTGTGTGTGACAGAGCAAGATGAGGATAGGAAGAAATGGAAGATCCGCTGTGGCTTTTATTTCACTGTTTCCATTTTCGTTATTTATAGATATACAGCAGATACTGCAGTATTAACGGGCACATGAAGCAGCAATGCGCTGGGCGTGGGGGATTCTGGGTAATGCCCGATACATATCTTCTTAACTGTCAATGCACTGAGCTTTTTTCAATGCTTGTGCATGAATCCCAGCCATTTTCACATTTGTCAGAATAAAAGGGTAATCCTGTGATGTCAAGATGCTGAGTTTCTTAGAACATGGATGATTTCAAATTCCTGAACTGGACATCACTGTACCTATCAAGTCATGGGTATGCTGAAGTAGTTAGATGTCTTATCATTGGCACACGAGGTACCCATAGCTACGCCAGAGGTACGGCTGAGTGGGAGAATAGGTTTGTCCTAGGGGCACATAATTTTTTCTGGTTTTGTGAGCTTCTACAATAGGTTTTTAGATGATGTATATATGTTGTGGACAGGTAGTGAAGGTGACCAGTATCGTTTTCTAGATTACTTGCATAGTACCAACATCTTTTCTGAAGTTCTCTATCAATTATTCGGCTACTGAAATAAAGTTCTTGGATGTGAAGGTTATTAGATTACCATATAAGTCAATTGACACTCAGTTATTTAGGAAGGAATACTCTAGGAATTCATTTTTGCATAGAATGAGCATGCATCCCTCATTTGTGTTTCACAATGTTTTTAAAGGTCAAGGGATGTCGGCATCAAGACTGAATGCACAAGATGTGACATTTAATGATGAATTAATCACCATGAGACAATACTTTGAGAAGAGAGGATATAAGAAGAGGGAGGTAGATCAAGGACTTGAACTTAGTATGATGCTTAGGTCTACTAGGGGGGGACCATATTTCTCCCATAATCAGAGTAATGAAGACTTACATACTGCTACTAGGGTGTGTAGACGTTTTAGTCTTCCCATACAGTACAGTAGTAATGTGCATGATGTCATAGGGTTATTACCAAGAATTGGCTAGTCCTATTCGTAGATGTGAGGATTAGGAATATAGTAGGGGAGGAACCAACTTTCACCTTCAAGAATAAGAAACGTTTGAAAAGATTGCTTTGTTATCGTGACAGGGCAATGAATAGGGACAGGAACAGTAATAGTGGTACTACCACTCCTGTGGGCATTGCAGGTCTTGTGAGACCAGTAATACTTTTGTTAATCTTGTTACTGGTCCGAGGTTCTTTTTAAAGTATCAGCAAATTGCAATACTAAGGATGTGATTTATCTGGCCCATTGCACTACATGCTCTTCGTTCTATATAGGTAAAGCAATTGTAGATTCAGAGAATGCATTAGGGAACATCTATTTTCTATTCAGATTAAATATGTCTCTAATGTATTGGCCAAGCATGTGATGGACAGGGGAGAGGGTCATTGCTTTATATTTCATGTGATAGATAGGGTTTATGAAACACAGAGATTAGGGGATGTAAGAAACTGGAATGAAACTGTTGAGTTAGAGCAGATTGTTCGGATGCAGGCACATAAAGGCTTACATCTCAATGAACATGTTCCACTTAAACCTGTTTTGAAAACACGCAGGTTTTTTTAGAAAACCTGTGCATTGACCTAATATGTATATGTTTCTTATGAATTTGTATAGTTTTACCTATATTAAGTTAGTGTTTTAACATATTTTACATGTTATGTTGTTTTGCTTTATAAGTGGGGTGGGTGTGTCAATTTGCTATGATTTAATTAGCTGGTTTGATACTACTCATATGGTTTCCATCTGTATTACAACTGATCTGATGAAGCAAAGTGGTAATTTTCATGAAAGCACTTATCTTTTTATACTGGTAGAATAAATACATTTGTTTTTAGTTGCCTGTATCCTTCTATGTGTGTTGATGTGTGCACCAGTTCCAAATACCAGTCACTTTTGGCCCAAAACCTTTAGACGTCTGTTAGAAAGCCAAAGATGAAGAGGAATTTCACCTTTTAGCACGACAATGACCCCAAGCATACATCCAAATCAGCAAAAGAATGGCTTCATCAGAAGACAATTAACGTTTTGGAATAGCTCAGCCAGAACCCAGACCTAAATCCAATAGAAAATCTGTGGGGTAACCTGAAGAGGGCTGTGCACAAGAGACGCCCTCATAATCTGACAGATTTGGAGTGCTTTTGGAAAGAAGAGTGGGCAAATATTGCCAAGTCAAGATGCACCATGCTGATAGACTCCAACCCAAGAAGACCGAATGCTGTAATTAAATCAAAAGGTGCTTCAACAAAGTATTAGTTTAAGGGTGTGCACACTAATGCAACCAGCTTATTGTACATTTTTTATTTTTTATATTTTTTCCCTAACAGATTTGTTTGTCTTTCAATTGAATTGTACAGGTTATAAGTCACATTAAAGGTGGGAAAAGTTTTGAAATGATTTATTGTGATCTCATTTTTTTATATCACAAAAACCTGTCATTTTAACAGGGGTGTGTACACTTTTTATATCATGTATATATTTTTTGTGTCTTTCAGCTTTTCCCTGTTAGGAGTCGCCACAGCAGAACTCCAGTCCGCTAATGATTGGCAGTAGATTTTCACATGCTGGCTTGCCGGGCACAACCTTCAACGAAGGAACACCCATTCACACATGTTGACACACTGAAGACGCTCTGAGAATCGAACGGGCAACGTCTAACTGTGAGGCGACAATGCTACCGCAGCACCACCACTACCTCATATTATATATACATACATATATATATATATATATATATATATATATAATATTATGCAAGTATTTGATTATATTTGCCTTTCCTGTGCCAAGCAATGGTGAAATACTATAGTCAGATTTCATGGCACAAAATATTCTGGAGCATGGAGAGAAAATGCAATAACCTAAGGTAATGAGTGATATATTCCTTTCTTGATATTGTTATAGTAAACAAATCTGTGTAAGATTGGATATAGAAAGCTGGATGATCTACATCGCAGAAGTTGTATGAAAATGTATTATGAATAATACTTTCAGAAATAATCTGCTTTTCATGGAAAGTGCTCCATACTAACATGTAATTTAAGCATTGAATTTGGCATCACCAGCACTGAAGCAATCAATGATCTGTAGCGATCTGTTCTAGTAAACTAGACATTATATATATTTGTATGTTTGACTCTAAAAAATATCAATTATAGTGAGGGAGACAGTGCATAGATGTTGCTTATGTCTCAAAACATACTATATACTTACAGCTCATCTTTAGTCAAGGGATCCCTTAGTGCCCAAAGGAAATTCTACAGAGAAACATTGATGACATATAAGAACCAGTTATGAGTATCACAAGCTGGGTGACACTGCATTTCAAATGATATCATGGCATCACAACCTCACTCAAATAAAGATCCTTTTTGAAGAGAAATGATTTGTGACTCAAAGGCAACTGCATAAGAAAGATATGGGAAAGAATGCTGATCAGTAAACTGCCCTCTTATATGGCTACATCTGCATTTTTTGACATATGGAACTACAAATCGAAATTATAAATATGTCACCTTAAGGGTTGTTGGTTTGCAGCTGTCCTTTTGGCACCGAGGGGTGGAGCTGTGGCAGTAGATCTCATGACCTGAGATTGACAGAGACCTGGGATCTGGCAGAGTCATTAAAGGATAGTAGAAGTAACCAGCTAATACTGTCTTAACCACTCGGGGGGGGGGTGTTGGGAATGATTGAGGCAGTCCTGTGCACTGCAGTGGACACCCATATGAATAAGAAGAGCATGAGTCAAGGATGTTTGTTTTACAATGCCAAGTGCATTCATTCAATGACCTTCTCCCGGTGGGTGTTGTAATACGCTGAGGAGGCCCTCACTTAAGTGGGCATTCGTATGAAGAGCTGCAGGGTTAGGATGTATATAACAAGGCCTACATTGCTGCTTAAATGGCAGCTGTACTATGATCATCTCCGTCTCCATACGAAGACTGAACTAGCTCAGTAAAGATAATGAGTCTGACTTTAACTGTGACAACAGCAGCAGAAACATAAGGCTAGCTAAGGTGTGCTTTAACTGAATTAGCATTGCTCCTCCTTTCTATCCCTATCTGCCTCATGCCCTCTTGAATATCTCTGTGGATTACCTACCCACCAATCATTTATATAGTCTACCCAATGGGCCCACTACCTTTTCTGTAAAAAAAGTACTTTTGGGGTTGCTGGGAGTAGCTACTGCCCACATTCTGCTGCTTGTGCACCCACATTCTGCTGCTTGTGCACCCACATTCTGCTGCTTGTGCATTCTCTTTCCCCTTCTGCCTTTCCTGTTCAGAATGATCCCTTCATATCTTCCTGACACAAGCTTGTATACCACTATCATAACCCCCCACCCTGTCTCTTCTTGACTAAAGTGAAAACACCTCTAACTTCTGTGGCCTCTGGTCATATTCCTTCCCCTCCATCAGCAACCCCCTTTTTTCCCATTTTTGAACATGGAGCTGGTGTTTCTTGTCAACGATTGCATTTCTCTCAGTTCAGTCTTCTTCAATAGTGATGCTTGACTCTTGTAGGTCTTCTGAAACACAATCTATCCATCTCTTTACTGGACAGCCTTGTTTCCTCTTACCTTCTTCCTGTCTGTCGCAAATTGTTTTCCCCAAATTGTCTTCTGCTTTCTTGCATATGTGCCCAGACCACTGTGATCATATGTGCCCAGACCACTGTGATCATATGTGCCCAGACCACTGTGATCATATGTGCGCAGACCACTGTGATCATATGTGCGCAGACCACTGTGATCATATGTGCCCAGACCACTGTGATCATATGTGCCCAGACCACTGTGATCATATGTGCCCAGACCACTGTGATCATATGTGCCCAGACCACTGTGATCATATGTGCCCAGACCACTGTGATCATATGTGTCCAGACCACTGTCATCTGTTCTCTTTAACCTTCTCTGCAATTGCAGCTTCATAGGCTTCTGCTCTACTGTCCTATATTATTGTCTGTCCCACAGTGTACATCCTACCATCCATCTCAGGCACGTCATCTCCATCAACTCTAGCTTCCTCAGCTGCTATGCCTTCACTGTCCAGGTTTTTATACCATACAATAGTACTGGCGACACCTCTATTTTGTATACTTTACTTTCCAGCTTTTTTCAGTCATACACTATACTTGACATGATAGGTGAACTGTCCGTAGACCCTCTGATTCTAGCAATGACCTCCTCATTCAGACTTCCCTTCTTCTCAACTAGCCCTCCCAGATACTCGAAGCTGCTAACCTGCTCCACTATTTTCCCTTCTAACTCAATTTTAAGGTTCTTCCAATTCCCCGATTTGCTGCCATAACTGTCTTATCTGTTCCCAGTTTCATCCTGTGTGCCTTCGGTTTTGCATTCCATTTCCATGTCATTTGCTGACGTTCTTGCTTAGAGTCTGCCTGTAATACCACATTGTCTACATACAGTAACTTTGTTGATCTGTTCCCTCTGACCTCTTTGCAAATGTATTCCATCACCAGTATGAACAGCAGTGGGCTCAGAGCTGAACCTGCTCCATACCCACTCCAATTGGGAAGCCCTCTATAACTATCAACGCTGCTTGTATTTTATGTCATTGGTGTAAATTGCCTGCACTAATTCTACCAATGTTTCTAGGACTTTGAAGCTTTGCAGGGCTGTCTAAATCAGCTTTCTTGGCACCTTGTTATATGCTTTTTCCAAGTCTAGGAATGCTCACTGCAAACATCTGATGTGAATCTGAACTGTTCATCTCCCATCTTATTTTCTACTACTCTGTGTATTCATTTATCTAGCACCCTCCCCTGAAGTTTCATGCAATGTGATAGGAGTTTGACACCACTGTACTGGCCACAGTTGTGAATGTCCCCTTTGTTCTTGAACACTGGCACAAATATGCTTATTCTCCAGTCATCTGGGCTACACCTTTCTCTCTGTACTGCTATAAGTACCCTCAGAAGCCATTTCTCCACTATTTCATTCAATGTCTATTGAATATCTATTAATTCAGAAGCTACTGGAAGTATCCTTTTCATATGCCTTTGATGTTATGTGGACTGGTGTGCAGGTTGTTGCTGATATCTCTTATGAAGAGCGTCTGATGACTATCTTCTTTATCTTTGTTTCTATGCCTTCCAACCTAATATAGTTTCTTTGTGTCATCTTCTGAGTCACATTACAGAAGTTGACAGAGTGCCGCTGATGCCTTGTTCTTTGCTATTGCAACTCCTTTCTTAGTCTGTTTGTTAGCCAACCAGTATTCCTTCTTAGCCTGGCCCATCTTTTCAATCTGCCACTTTTTTCTTTACTTCTTTCTTTTGATTACTTCCTGCACTTCTACATTCCACCACCAGCTTTCCTTATGCACATTATTTCCATATCTGGTTCAGCCGTATATTTGTTCTATAATTCACACGTAGTTTTGAGGCGCTGCCGTTCTTCATGGCCACCTTTTTCCTGTTTTCTTAAAGTGCTATAGTGCTGAGCAATTCATTGAACTTTTGTGCTTTCTTTTCAGTTAATTTGCATGTCTTCGGCCTAGACTCTGTTGACCTTAGACCCTTGTCTGACAACTGCTTGCAGCTAATTGTGACAACCGGTAGTTTATGTTATGGGCTGACTGTTTCACTGGGGATGACTTTGCAATCACTGATTCTTTCTCAGTGCTCAACTTAATAGGAAATAGGAATGGAAATGTACCTGAATTGCATGTTGGCTACTCTTGTGTGTGTGTTTGTGACTCTCTCTCTCTTTCTGAAGAATGTGTTGGCCACCATCAAGCCATTTGCCAGCCAGACGTCTAGAATGGCCTCTCCTTTATTCCTGTTGCCCCATGGGCCAAGGCAGTTCTCACAGCCTGTTCTGTCTGTCCTGATATGTGAATTCAGGTCCACCAGTATCAACACAAACTCATGTTGTTCTGCTTTATCTAGTAGGTCCTGCAAATTCTGCTTAAATGTACCCTTTTCTTCACTAGCACAGTCCTGCTATGGGAGATAGGCTGAGATTATGAATACCACTGTGGGACATAGACTGAAATTATGAATACTGCCCTGTTACTACTCAGGAGTCTGAGTGTCACTGCCAAGAGTGTGACACTAATTCTAATGACATCTCTCACTGTCTTCTGAAGCATCCCCCCACAACTCCCACACCATGTCTACATTTTCATCCTCCTGAGAAGTAGACTCTTGATCCAAAGTCATGAATTTTCTGATTTTCTGTGGATCCAATACAACACACCAAAGTCCTTTTCCTTATATGACCACCAGTATCACACACAGTACTCAAGGTCTGGTCTGACAAATATCCTGTAGAATGGAAGCATTGCTCTTTTAATTCTGGAGTCTGTCCATCTAAGAACACATTCCAACATTCTATTTGCTGCTGCCACTGCCCTAACGCTCTACTCTGTGGTCCAGCCCAGGTGTGATCAACAACCTGGATCCTTATCCTGTTCTAGTAGTATCAGTTGTTGTTTCAGTGGACACATCACACCATGGATTCTGTGGCCTGAATGCAGTACTTTGTATTTCTTCATAGTGAATCTCAGCTGCCACATTTCTGCTTACCCATCTAGCCCTTCAGATGAATTTGCTGGACTTCCATTCCTCCTCCATGGCTGCACCTTGTGTTTGTGTTATCAGCAAAGAGGTGACTCTCATTCTCTTCTTCCTCAGATTACGTCTTCCATAAACATACTGAAGAGTGTTTGGTCAAGAACAGACATTTATGGTACTCAATGGTCACTTTCCCAATTTCTGATGCTGTACCTCTCACTACAATCCTCTGTGTCCTACCCTTCCACCACACAGATATCCAGTTTCTAAGTCTCCATTTTACCCCCCCCCCACTCCTCCACTTTTCCCATCAGGCCCCTGTGGGACTGAGTCAAAGGCCTTGCTGACGTTAAGGTTGACTATGTCTTCTGGTATGGCCCTGTTAAGCTCACCTGTAATTATCTCATAAAACTGCATTGGCTTTGATTTACAACTCATTCTAGCTATGAACCCATGTTGGTTGCTTTCCTGTAGATTGCTGTCCTCTAGAAATGCTACCAACCTTTCCCTTCAGATTCTCTCCATGAATTGTCCTATTATTGCCTGTTGGAGTCTATTATTGTAGTGCCCCAGATTTTTCTGCTCCCCTTTTATAAGAATACCACAGTTGCTGTCCCCCAGTCCTTTAGCAATTTTGCATTACTCAGTGACCTGTTGAAACCCTCCATTAGGGCACCTACCAGCGAACTGGTCAGATTTGTAAGGTTCATAGGTTCATAGATGGTTACTAGGCTAACAGCTCTAGAGCCCTTACAAGTCTAGTCATATTTATCCCCAGTTGCTTCAATTGTCAGTGGTTTGGTGAGTGAAGTTTACAGAGGTAAGGGTCTATGATAGTTAATACCAACTTCCTCTGTCCAGGAGGGACATGGGTACCACCCCAGGAGTTATTTTGTGGTCACCCATCCATTGATTTAGGTTGTGTTTGAAGAGGGTCAGGGAGGGGCTTTGTTTCTCTTGAAGTGGAAGCTTGTTCCAGAGAAGTGGCAGCTTCTGGGAGATGCATCTGTCCCTCCACCATGAACTGTTCATGTCAGAGGCTAGGTTAAGATCACTGGAGGGAGTGCCCCTCCTGCAGTTTGATTTACGAATGTGTAGCATTTTCATCAGTGCCAGTCAGAGACTGCCCTGTAAGCCAGGCACAGGTCACCCCTTAGCAACCTGCAGAAGACAGAATACAATGACAGGACTTTCAGTATTTCCATGTAAGACTTGTTTTGTGAACCTTGTAATTTCTTATCAAGAAACCTCTGTGGTCTCTCCAAATGTTACAGTTTAGATTGCTATCAATCTGAGTACCCAGATCATGTACCACTGGGTCTACACTTAGGGAGTGCTGTCTATAATGTAATTAACATAGATGTCAGCTTTCCAAAAGGGAATAATAATGCATTTTTTGCAATTATCTTTAATCCATGGCTTTAGGAACAATCATTTGTCTGTGTTAACTCTGTCTACAGTATATTAACATCATCAGGGGACTTAAGGATTTCTCCTAATATGAAATTATCAGCAAACTTTAGTCAGCCACAGGCTGTCCAAGTTTGCCTGAACTTCTGAAAAATAAATTCTGAACAGAAAGGTAACCTGCACAGAACCCTGTGGTACGCCACTGGTGACTGGTCTTTTGCTAGAGGTGAAGTCACCCACTTTGACAGTATATGTCCTAGTTAGTGAGACAGCTGGCTACCCATCTGGTAATGTAGTAGTTAATTCTCAAATGGGAGGGTCTCTTTATAATATCTGAGTTGGGGATTGTGTCAAATGCCTTGGGTAGGTCAGGTTAGGTGGTATGCACTGTCTTTCCCTTATCCAAGGCCTTGGTGACTTTCTTGAAGAAGTCCACCATGTTTAACAGGCATGATCTACCTTTAACAAATCTGAACTGGGTTGGGTCCAGAGTCTGGAGATTACCTATGTTCTTGTTAATAAGGTCCATAATGATTCTTTCCATGGCCTTGCAGGTGAGGCTAGTCAAGCTTATGGGCCTATAATTCCCAGAGTCAGTTGATGGTTCCCTTTTATGGAGAGGGATTATTCTTGCTGTCCTCAGTTCTGCTGGAATATAGAGAATTCACAGGCTGTGCTTAAACAGGGATCCATGTGGGTCTGCTAGGTCATGGTTTAAGTTGTTTAAAAGGCAACCTGGCATGTTGTCTGGTCCCATTGGTGCTGTGCTTTAGTCCTTGGAAAGCACCAAGATGACCTGCTCTCTTGAGATAATAGGCTGAGGAATTGTAGCAGGTATACATTGGGGATGACTGAAGACTATCCCGGCAGAGTGCAGCCTCCCAAACATCTCTGATGCTCAGGTGAAGGCTGCCCTCTCCAAAGCAAAAAACACTGCTTCCATGGGACCAGATGGCGTCCCGGGTTGCGTCCTACATGAACTCCAAGAAGAACTAATCCCTCAAGTAAAACTGCTGTACAATCTCAGCCTCACTACAGGATATGTGCCCAAAGAATGGCGTACAGCGGACCCTGGAAACTATCGCCCCATAAGCCTGACTAGCCTAGTCTGCAAGGCTATGGAGAGGATCATCATGGAACTCATAAACAAAGACATTGGGGACCTACAGACACTAGATCTTACCCAATTTGGCTTCATCAAGGGCAGATCCTGCCTTTTGAACCTTGTCGACTTCTTCGAAACAGTCACCAAGGCCATAGATGAGGGGAAGGTAGTCCACACAGCTTATCTGGACCTCGCACTGGCATTTGACACAATACCCCACTCGGGCATCATAGATAAGCTATCCAGCCTAAATATAAACCTCTATGTCACAAGATGGGTCACAAACTGGCTCAAAGACAGAACCCACAGAGTCAGAGTTGCTGGGGCCATGTCAGACTCGAATCCGGTCACAAGTGGCATCCCACAAGGCTCTGTCCTGGGACCTCTCTTGTTCGGTATTTACTTTTCTGAGGTACAGGCCAATGTGGGAGGACTATGGCTCACCAAGTTCGCAGATGACTGCAAACTGGGTGCCATAATCGACTCACCAGCTGACACAAACATCCTTCAAAAAGGTCTCGCAGAGATGGATAACTGGTGCCAGAGCCATGGTCTAAAGCTAAATGCCAAAAAGTGTATAGTCATCCCCTTTGGCAAAAACAATGTGCCCACAAATTACCACATAGGTGGTAACCCATTAAGTACAGAGAGAGTAATTAGGGATCTGGGGACCCAAGTTGATAGAAATCTCTCCTTTGACAACCACATTGCCAAAGTGGTTAGAAAGACCTTCTACATAGCCCACCTCATAACCTCCAAAGTGTAAAGCTTCCACAGCAAAAAAACAAACTTGTAAACGGATTGCTGTAGATGAAGCTAGGTACTCAGAAAAACCTCCAGGCAGTCGAGTGAACAGTTCACTTTTATTGATAAACCACACTAAAATAAATAGCCCACCTCATCATGAAAGGATTGACATCTAGCTTAAGAGAGGTAATCGTGCCCCTTTATTCATCCCTCATCAGGCCCATCATAGAATACAATGCCCCCTTTGGGATGTACCTTACCCGACACCTGCAGCAATTAGAAAGACCCCAAAAGTACCTCACCAGGAGGATCAAGGGACTCAAACAGATGCCATGTGCTGCTCAGTTAAAAAAACTCCAGCTCTACTCAGTTGCATTCCGCCTACTTCGAGGCAATCTATGCCTGACATATAAAGCTATGTCCAACCCAGAATTAATGGACATGCTCCACCTCAGTAAATCTAAATCCCTTAGAGCCACGCGCTCGAGGGACTTGAACCTCAGCACAGAAATAAATAGAACATGCTGGAGGGACAGATTCATAACCCAAAGGCTCCCTTTGCTCTGGAATAGAATTCTAATTTATGTTAGGCAGAGCACCTCACTGACTCTCTTCAAGAAGAATCTTGATGAGTGGATGGGGGATCGTAGGTTTGTCCCGGGGATTACTTCCTTGTCACTATTAGACAGAGGCACAGTAAACTAAACTTTAAAAAGGGCACAGTATACTCAAATCAAGGGGTGGCGTAAGCCAAACACAATCGGACTAGGCTTATAAATGCCCCAGGGCAGATAGCCTCGTATGAACCTATGAACCTATGAAGAGAGTGGGGTAAAGTTTGCACCAAATCTGTCAGCTAGCAGGTTGGCTATTACCTCAGGCTTAGCATGGGTGATGCCATTCACAACTAGTCCGGCGCCTAGCTAGGCATTCCCTTTTAGATTTCAGATGTAGTTAAAGAATGCTTTGTGATTAAATTTTGTAATTAGCTTTGGAGAGGACTTGACAAGATCACTAATTTGTTTGTTTAAGTTAGAGAGGGATTTCGTCCTCTGCTGAGTAAGTTCCCTCTTGTTCTTGGACATCAGTTTCTTTGTCTTGTTGTATAGCCTGTTTATACTAGGGGTCCATCAGAGTGGCTTATTTTTTCAGCAAGACCTGGTTTTAATCCAGTCGGGTATAGCTGACTTTATTCAACTGCTTAAGTGGTTATACAGGGCATTGGTGTACACTTCTACATAGGAGTCCATGTTATGTGTTTGGGGGAGGATTTGAAACTTCTTATACCATCACTTAGTAGGAAATAGTTTGTCTTTGAAATATTTTTAAGCATTTTTGAGCTTAATGGGGTATCCAGCCTTATAATTACATCAAATGACACTGATTTATGGTCCAATCTTAGTAAGGAGGACATCATATGGGGGGTGCAATACTGTCCCATGTTAGTGAGTCCTATGTGTGGGATATTTGACCATCTTGTGGGTGTGCTGACTAGCTGTTCCAGAGCAGTTCCACTGAAAAAGCCCAAGAACCTCTGAGCCAACATGTCTGTGGCTGGGTATGTTTCCCAGTCGATGGTAGAATAGTTAAAATCACCCATAAGTAAGGTGTTGGGCTAGATGGCAAGACACTCCATTAAGTTCATGTATGCAGTGTGCTTTTCCTGTTTCATGGTGGGGGACCTATACCAAGCTATGACATGGTAGGGGGCTTTGTCTGTAGTTAATTGGACATGGAGTAGCTCAAGAGAGTCATATGTTTGACCAGTCTGGAGATGTACCTATCCTTAATGAAGATGGATACACCCCCCCCCTTTGGTTCTTTCATGCTGTTTGTGGCCTGAACGTATGGAAGGCATTGTAGCCCTGCATGGTCAGGGTGCTTTCTGCACCTTTGGGCTTTGTCTCATGACTGCACAGATATCAGCATCTTCCAGAGTAAGGAGTGCTTCCAAGGAGTGCAGTTTCTTGTTTAGACTCCTAGAATTAAGCAGCAGTATCTTGGCTTTATCTAGATAGGATTTTGTTATGTTGGCAGGTTGGTTATTTTGACACTACCTAAAAAAGGCACACTAGGGGTGGCTAATGCCTTTGCCAGTCTCTGAAAGCCTAGCGGAAACAGATGCAGACCATTTCTTGCAAAGCAGCATGGCCTGTTGACCATGTCATCCCAGGCTGACAGATAATGGATCCCCTTGGACTAACACCAGAAGCTAAGCCAATTGTTAAAGTTAATCACTTTTTGTTTGTATTGTGGCATCATCCTTGGAGAAGGTAGAATGGTACTTAAGGCTAGGCTTATACCTGCCTGTGACACATAATCTGAGAGCTCAGTCATGTCTCGCTTCATCTCGTCCAGTAAAGTACATCTCAAGTCATTTATCCCCATATGGACTATGACAGAGTCATACCGGTACTTGTGGTTGTATGATTTGATGACTTGGCACCTGACAGGCAGCTAACTGCAAACCCACTCCTTATCTAGCCTGGTGAGGTGAACATCCATGTGTCTCACAATGGAGTCACCTATAACCAGTTCATTAGTTTTTGTAGTGTTACGCCTCATGGGCTTACTTATTGAGACACTTATGTGTCATGTCCTTATTAGTATGGGAAGTGTGCGTGTGTGTGTGTGTGTGTGTGTGTGTGCATGTCATGTGCATGCATGTGTGTGTGTGTGTGTGTGTGTGTGTGTGTGTGTGTGTGTGTGTGTGTGTGTGTGTGTGTGTGTGTGTGTATGTGTGTGTGTGCTGACAATCTGTTTGGCATTCAATTTGTCCTTATGTGAGAGTCTTGCCTCCAGTTTCATAGTGTAACTATATCTCTCACCTAAAGTATTTGTTTGTTTCAGGAGTAAGTGATTATCAGTATACATGAGACAATTGCTACATTGTCTCAGGATGCCTATTTCATGTCTATAAGACTAGCCAGAGAGATGATGGGAAACTGCCCATCCATGATAGCAGGCTCTTACTGTATGTTTAATTTGGGAAAGGAATGAGTTAATTTGACAGGACTGTGATGGTAGTGCCAAGACTACAAGATGGACATTACTTTGTGTAGCTAAGGATGTTCAATAAGACAATGCTGCTGCTCAGTGCACAACTGAGTTGTTCCTAGAGTATCAGAAAAGCTTGGAAGAGTTTCACTGACAGCTGTTTAGAGGTAAACTGAGCTTCTAGGCTTCTGCGTCTATGTAGGGCACTACTAACTACTGCTGCATGAAGAGGCTTAAATGCAAGCAAAGAGAAGCACATTTTAAGATAACTACCAATCAGGAAAGCACACAATAAGCCTTCCACTAGCAATCCCCAACTCATACAGGTTAGATCAGCATACTTCTGCCACAAGGGTGCAAAAAACACTTCCTCAATGTAAAATAGCTGACTTGGAGCCCAAGTGTAACAAGACCAGACAAGCTACCTACAACAGATCTATAACTAACAGATGCAATGCAATACAGTACAATTAACTATTAAAGTAGAAGCAGACAGTACCATTTATGTTTTTTTAACTGCTATGGTACAATCACAATATATAAGATCAGTGCAAAAAATATTTAGAGGCCTTTTGTGTGCTTCCCAGCTCAGACAGACCAGGTAAACATGTACTACCACTAGGTGAATAATCACAGTCCTCCTAATGTAAAAGCACAGTAAAGGAGTGTCCAGAGTGAAATGCTACAACAAATATAAAGATATAGATACATAGTGTACTTTAAACAACTTATAAATGTGTGATTATTCAATAAAAGAACCTC
Organism: Protopterus annectens; assembly: GCF_019279795.1. NCBI lineage: Eukaryota > Metazoa > Chordata > Ceratodontiformes > Protopteridae > Protopterus > Protopterus annectens. The sequence continues at coordinate 94,786,756 of NC_056746.1, forward strand.
ACTTTGTATAAATGAGCCAAGAGGCACTCAATTGTACAGAATTTATAAAGGCACTAAAAACAATATACGCTAATTAATAAGCCCTGCAGCCAATAAAACTACATGCAGAACTCTCAAGTGTTTCCCCAACCTAAACAGACCAAGCTACATCCCAGTGCACTAGATGGAAAATCTACTGACCTCTTGATGTAAAAGTACACTACTTTATCCAACAGCTAGCTAGATAATGAATTCATAGCAAGTAAATCAGTAGAACAGACAATGATGGGGCAAAATGCACTTTTTCAATATAAGCACAAGGGAAGGCAAATAAATAATTCAAGATATCAGCAGTAGTGTAAAAAGGGAGGAGCTTATTAAGCTCAACTTACAGTAGGGGTGGGCAGCTTAAAATCACCAGGTTTAAAAAGCAGATCAACAAAGGGGAGGATGTATGGGGGAAAACTAGCAGGGAATCACCAGCAGTGCTTTAGTTTATGCAGGCATGACAAAGGGCCAGAAATTCACTGGGAATCTGGGAAGAAGATCATCGTATATCTGTGCTTTATCTTCTCCAAGAGATTACTTTCTCTTTGAACCTCCTTCCCTCTGTCTTCATGTCTGCCCCCTGTTCTCCCCATTCTACCTTGCTCCCTGTAAGCATGCCATTCTCCTCTTCATTTCTTTTAAGAAGACTCAAGTAAAACATTCATTCAAGACTCCTGTTTTTGCCAGTCTTCTGTACTTTGTTTCCTGTCATTGCGCAGGTTTGCCAGTTCTGTTACACCCTTCTTTATTTTTTCTATGTAATTAAAAGTTTTTTTTCCTTCTTTGTTCTTTTCTCTCTACTCACTTTCTTCTTTAGCCTTTGCTGACCTTACTGTCTTCATTAAGATATTGTTAGCCTTATTGTACTGCACTTCTTCCATCTCACTATCCTTCTTTTCCAGCACTTATTGACCATATCTTTTACCGGGCGGCCACGGTGGTGCAGCGGTTAGTGTTGCCGCCTCACATCAAGAGGTTCTCTGGTTCGATTCTTGGCTGGGGATCCTTCTGTGCAGAGTCTGCATGTCCTCCCTGTGGTCACGTGGGTTTCCTCCAAGTGCTCCGGTTTCCTCCCACATCCCAAAGACTTGCTGTAGGTGAATTGGACACTCTAAATTGTCCGTGTGTGTGTGCGTGTGTGTGTGTGTGTGTGTGTGTGTGTGTGTGTGTGTGTGTGTGTGTGTGTGTGTGTGCCTTCTGTGGAAGGTTGGGTGCTGGGCTGGCAACTCAACACCATAAAACTCCACTGCCAATCATGAGCAGACAGATGATCCGCTGTGGTGACCCCTAACCGGGAAAAAGCCGAAAGAAGAATTGACCATATCTTTTACCCTTATCACTAGCCTCACATTCCTATGTAACCAAATTAGACTTCTTTTTTTTATTTTAGCTTTGTCCTCACAACCTTGTCTATAGCCGTGAGCTAAACCTGGTGATTTTAAGCTGCCCACCCCTACTGTAAGTTGAGCTTAATAAGCTCCTCCCTTTTTACACTACTGCTGATATCTTGAATTATTTATTTGCCTTCCCTTGTGCTTATATTGAAAAAGTGCATTTTGCCCCATCCCAGACCCATTCACATAGCTTGTTTACTTACTCACATTGTTTCTAAACTCTTATCTAATCCTTTACCACCTGTCTCAGTATAGCATAATCCATTCTTTTAAAATACTGCACCATCTTCTCTGTCATTTTTATTCTTTCTCTTCCACTTTATTCTTAACTATATAATGACATGATCTCTATTAACTAGTGGTGCCTTAATTTGGGCATTCAGAGCACCCCTCCATTGATTAGAGCCATGTACAACAATTTATCTTTTCTGATAGAGTCTTCCATCAGCTGATTGACTCCTTTATGGTCTAAGACCTCAGCCAACTCTCTGTCTGCTCATGGTAGATTTGTATCCCCCATTAAGTATTTCTTTCTTTCTCCTACCCCAGTATGTATCCTTCCTTTACTCTTTCTTCCAGTGTCTCATCTTCAACTCTTGTTGAGTTTGGTGGATGAAACATTGCATCAGTCCACCAGCTCTCCTTCTATTCCCCTGCTTTGTCAATTTGAATATACGGAAGGAAGAGCATATATAAATACCTCTTGTCAATTAACAGTGATAATGATATTCTTTGATTCGGGAGATTAGTGCCATCATTAAGACAGCATTCTATGGCTTGATGTACCGAATCTGGTTACTATTTGAAATATATCTCTTTAGGTTCTGTTTATCCATTCCTAATTCTATGATATTTTATTTTGTTGACTGACAGCCCAATAATTATAATGCATCTGAGAGATCACAGTTCTTGCAGATTGTCTGGTTGTCATTAAAATGTTTTAACTTTAATGCTGTGCAGCTGTGGATCTGGCATGTTAATGAAAGGGGATGTTTTGGGTGTAGCAGGGCTTGTCCCCTACAAAAGCATTATTTAAGATTACTGTGCAGTGACAGACCATGCACAACTGGATTGTTTCAACACTTGGAAAAGAATAGAATAAATAGTTAAAAAAACAACCTTGACCATTCAATGGGAAACTATAAATTCACCCCTGGTCTGACTTCCCTGTGTCTGATAGACACAGCCAGACAATAAATATACCCTAGATAACATACCCCACCCCAACAAAACATTTAGCAACTTCCTACCTAATATATCCCTCTAATAGACATCCATGTTACAAAGGGATACAACTGGATTGGGTTGCACAGTGAAACTTGCTGAGACCCTGGAGGTCATTAGCCTAGTATATACCTATGAACCTATGAACAAAATTGTGAGCACAATGTTGAGAGCAAAGTGGCAGTTTTTTAAATAATTTCAGTGCCATATGTTGTCAAATGGTTGTGATCATTAAGTGGAATTTCTTGGAACTGGGTCTTTATGAAATGTATTGGGATTGCTATATTCAAGTATCAACATAACTCTTAGTGTGAACATGATTGTGCATTCAAAAACTTTGTGTTCAGGTCAGGAAACTGCACAGAGTTCACAAGCATTTACACGTTTGTGCTTCAGTGATGAATCTTAACTAAAGAAAAATACTTCAGAATCCAGAAACTTGATCTCAGACAGACAGCTAATAATGTGCTGCAGACGTAAGCTGATGAGATGTTGTGATATCTGCAAACGTAAACTGATGAGATGTCATGATATCATAATGCATTCTGTCTACACATAAACAGATCACCAGAAGTCACTGATAAACTCCAGCCACCAGAATCTGGCAAAATAACCACAGTATCCTGACATGCACTTGGGACTGTAAGCAAAGCACCATGGTCAGAGGTCTTGTAGTCAGACATTATCACAGCTGCAGGGAACATAACTAAATGCTATTGTGGGAATTTATGCTGTGAGGTAGTTTTGTATAGACTACAACATGAAAGATATTGTGCAGTCTGCTAATACTTGTACAAATAGTCGTTGGTTGCACTGACTGGCTCAGCATGATCAGATAACTCTGTACTGTGGTATATATTGCATCTCACTGTGCCTCTCAAAGATGCATGAATCTGACAATTATTAGATATCCTGACCTCAAGTTATAAAACAATTTCTGTAATCTATATATGTCAATCACACACACACACACACACCTAACCCACAAAATGTCAGTTCCAAGATAGATATGGTGTCTGATACAGCATTCCAGATGTCAGTAACTAGCTACAGGCTATATTATCATGAATGTCCATCCACCTATTCATCCCTCCAGCCAGCTAGCCTGCACTCCAACTAGGTTCCTGATCCTTATCCTAGAAAGAGCCACAATGGTAACAAAGTAAGTGCAGCAGAGCACACTAGCTTCACAATTATAACAACATTCCCTAATTAATTAATTAATACTGCAGGATTCCAAGGCATTACAAGTCAAGCTGGGACATATAGCATGTCCAGTACAGCCTCGGTCATACTTAGCCCTCTTGTTACTACTATGGGTCTAGTACACTTCCTATGGGAGGCATGAAGGGGGCATCCTTACCAGGTGACCAGACTATTTCATTTTGGACTTCTCAATCTGAAGCGAAAGCGGCTATGCTCAAAAGTCCTATAGGAGTACTGCGCTCTTCCCTACGTCCCACAGCGACCTCAGCAGCCATGCATAGTAATGTTTTTTCCATCACACTTACATACAGGAACATTATTTCCACCACATATATCCATTATTTCAGTCACTACACAAATCTCATGGTCATAGGTAAGGACAGGAACACAAAATGCTAGTGAGAACTTTATTGTCTTACTCATAGCTCACTTTACTGCCACAGTCTGGTAAAATTCTGCAGTACTGCCAATGTTATACCCATTACATGGTCACACTCCAGATCCCAACTACCTGAGCAAGATCCAAGGCTCTTAAACTAAGCAATACGAAATAGCTGCTTCCCTCTCAGAGAAAGAGGGCAATATGCTCCTTATCATGAAGAAACCATAACCTGCAATTTGAATGTGATAATCTTTATCATAATTATTTCACATTTCAAATGGAACCACTCCAGTGCATGCCAAAAATCACAGATAGTCGATGTCAATTGGACAACATAATCCGCAAACAATAAATTTGAGAGTGTCACTTTTTATCTGTTGCATTTGTTAACTGGGATACCTCAACTGCACATTGCCACTTTTCAGCAGAGACCAAGGAGAAAACCTTCATAGAGAAAAATACAAAATACTAAGCAGTTGAGCTCTCCCAAAGACCGATTTATTCACCAACAATAGCGTAGCCTTATACCTACTTACTGCTAGAATAGTTTCATCTTCAGAAAAGCAGGTAACCCCTAAAACACTCATCTTTTATTAGATAACAATTTCAAAACAGGAGCAATAGAGACATATTCATTTAAGCCTGGGCTAATATATGCCCATGTGCGTAGCTGCCAGTAAAGTTCATTTACTTCTAAATAAACCTGCCAAGGACCACTTATATTGTCAACAACTGACTTTCCTAAAACTGTGAACTTAAAACAATGTCCTGGACAGGCATTAATATGCCTGGCAAGGGCATTGTTAACATCCTGTTTGGCTATAGCGTAGATGTGCTCATAAATGCGCTGTCTAAGTTTTCTTTTCGTTTTTCCAATATAAAATGCAGTACATTTTTGACATACAGCCACATAAACCACTCCAATAGACTCACAGCTAAATTTCCCCATTATTTTGTATTCTGTGTCTCTAATTCTAACCTTTAAGTCAGTAAGAATGTGCTTGCATTGATTGCAAGCCCCACATTTCCTTGTTCCTACAGAATATTGAGTTGAAATCCTAGATTTTGTTTCAAGCAGGCCTTTTAGGTTTTGCCCTCTTCTAAAAGTAATTTTTGGACATTCTCCTAACCTGTTGGTCAAAAATGTATCTTCAGTAATAAGTGCCCAACATTTGTTAAGCACCTTTCTGATTTCAAAATGATCAACTGAGTAGGTACAAAAAAATCTCAGACTAGACCCAGATAGGTTAGCCTTTTCACAGCTCAATGTAGGTGGAGAACCAATGTCAACTTCCAACACATTATTTTCAATATGCAAAAAGGGTTTATAAAAACCCATGCTTCTTTTAGTAATAACTTCTGTTTTAATATCCAGAAGTAACGAACCAGGGTAGCCTCTATTGCTAAACATATTACTCAAATGTTCGCATTCCTGCAAAAAGTCTTCAAACTCAGAGACCATTCTAGTGGCTCTAACCATCTGGCCTTTAACTATAGCCTTCTTTTGATAACTAGGATGGGAGCTCGTAAAATGCAAAAACGCATTTGAGTAAGTAGGTTTTCGATATATCAAACTCTTATACTTAGAATTCACCACGTCTTTCTTAATGAGGATGCCCAGAAAATTAATACTGGATTCCTGCAAATTATATGTAAACTCTAAGAAAGACGTCTTTTTTGTAAGAGAATCTAGAAATTTAGGTATTTCTAAGGGAGAAGCTTTCCATATAAAAAACATGTCATCCTGGTACCTAGTATACCAGGTGACATAAGACGTAAAGCAGGGGTCAGTGAATAAAAAATTCTTTTCCCAGTAGGCTAATACACCATTGGCGAAACTCCCACCACAAGGCGATCCCATCGCTACTCCTGATTTCTGAAGGTAGATACTGTCATTAAAGGACATAAAGTTGTTACTTAGAACTATTTCTAATAGTATCTCAACCACATAAATCACATTGTCGTCCACTTTTCTTTCAAATAAAAATTTGCGTATCCATTGGATACCCAACATTTGTGGTATGACTGTATATAAGTCCTTAATATCAACCGTCAAAAACCAGGAGTCTGCTTGAAAAGGGATCTTGCTCATTTCTTGGAGAAAGCTCCAAGAGTCCTTACAAATATGAGATTCTTGAGAAATTAAAGGTCTTAAGATGCTATCTATGTATTTGGCACAAGCAACAGTGATGGAACCATGCCCATCTACTATAGGACAAAAGGATGGTTGCTCCAAAGACTTATGAGTTTTTGGAATGCCAAATAAAACTGGCAACCTAGGAGCTAAAACATTCAAGTAATGATACAAATCAAGGTCAATACAATTCTCCAAAAATAGGTCCTCTATCAAACCCCTTATTTTTGCATAGGCTGTGTTAACCTCATTAATACTGACGGTTTGGTATCTGTCAGTTTCAAGCAATAGGTTCATGTTTTGGACATACACACAGTTATCCATAAAGACTAGCCCACCCCCCTTGTCCGGCTTCATAACCCTAATATTACAGTTTTTCAACAATATTAGAAATTGATTTTCTTCTCTTGTAGTGTTATAATGCCGTTTATAGGAGGGATGGCTAGCCTTAAGGGCTCTCAAATCATATTCACACATCTTTTCAAATAGACGAAGTGTGTCATATAATGGGGGGTTATATACACTAGGGACTCTAAGTGTACCTGAAAAAGAAGTTCCGTCACCCATCAAGATTTTTAAATTGAGTTTTCTCACAAATAATTTGAGATCAATCAGTGTTTTAACCAAATCAAACGGCTTATCAGGTACAAAGGATAACCCCCTAGAAAAAAACTCCACCATATCAGAGTCAATATTAAAAGAAGTGTAGTTATAGTCCCCTTTTGAGTCCGTGAGGACCACTAAATCGGAAAACCGATCAATCATCTCCTGCGTTGACCTCTCCAATTCTTGTAACTGTTCTGATTGTTCCTGTTCTGTCCATTCACTTGTTTGTTTTTTCTGTTGTTGTTGCCCCTGGAAAAACCCTGCTGATAGTTAACATTGTCACAACTATTGACTACGTCCTCCTCAAATTCATCTCTGTTGTCTTTATCAAACTGTTTAGTATTAGTATTGGCAGATTTACTAGCATTACTAAGGAGTCTCTCACTGCGACGAAGAGGAGGCAACTCTTCGTTTTCGTGAGATTCCTGTGCTACATCATCTTGACCACAAGCTACATGGTGTTTACCAGATTGATTTACTCTGTCTAAACTTGTACTTTCCAGCTTGTTAGACAACAGTGGTGGTCGAGGATAAGCTTTTTGGAGACGATATTCATTAATGTCTCTGTAGATTTTCTTCCTTTTATTACTGGTGAGTTTGTTAATAGTAGCATCAATGCTGCTAAAGATACGCAAAAATTCATACTTGTACCTAAAGAACTCCAAATCAGTTTTAATAGCTTGCTCCAAGTTCGCAAGTTCAGCCATAAGAGAGTCAACTTCTTTTTGATACTGTGTAATCATAACATTCATGTATTCAAAGCCTTTCTGATCAAACAAGGCTAACAGGTCCTTGTGGAATTCTGAACCCTCAATTAGTCCTACCGGAAAACACCACTGACGTAAACCTTTTGGGACAAGCTTCTTAATTACACATTCTTTCAAGTAAGAGATTTCAAGCTGCAGTTTCCTGCACTTGAACAATTTAGAATCAAATATATTAATAGTGTGGGACAAGTCACTTACGTTTTCTTGACTGTTAGAAGTTCTTTCTTCCATGACCTCATCTCTAAAAAAATCCGTGTGGCTGAGGAATCTGTTAATAGAAGGGCTTGCCACATTGTTAACAGCAGGGCAATTGTTTCTTTCCTGTTCGCTGTTCCTTGTTGTATTTCTGCTAGTTTGCCCTGGTGGAATATCCATGCAATCCGATCTCTGTGAAGAGCCAGACACAATAACCGGCACAACACCGGAAGCGCTTGTACCGCAAAGCCGCAATGCCTCCGGATTATTAAAAGAAACCGGAGAATTAGAACGAACACTTAAAGCTGGCTGCATGAAAACTTCAGTATTCTTCGGCTCGCTGATGCTGGTTACTTGCAATGCGTCTACTTTTTGTGTCAACTTGTCCACACGCTCCATGACAAGTTGAAGCAAGAGAGTCAAATTACCTTTGGCGTTCGCCTCGTTTGGAAAACTCTCTCCTGCTGAAGAGTTACAGGGTGCATCCTCGTTTTGAGAGAATAATGATCCTTGGGTAGACATGCTCAAACTGCTCAGGGTAAACCAAGACCGACAAACTGTTCCAAAACATACCAATAGACCACAAACTAGAGAAAAATACAAAATACTAAGCAGTTGAGCTCTCCCAAAGGCCGATTTATTCACCAACAATAGCGTAGCCTTATACCTACTTACTGCTAGAATAGTTTCATCTTCAGAAAAGCAGGTAACCCCTAAAACACTCATCTTTTATTAGATAACAATTTCAAAACAGGAGCAATAGAGACATACTCATTTAAGCCTGGGCTAATATATGCCCATGTGCGTAGCTGCCAGTAAAGTTCATTTACTTCTAAATAAACCTGCCAAGGACCACTTATATTGTCAACAACTGACTTTCCTAAAACTGTGAACTTAAAACAATGTCCTGGACAGGCATTAATATGCCTGGCAAGGGCATTGTTAACATCCTGTTTGGCTATAGCGTAGATGTGCTCATAAATGCGCTGTCTAAGTTTTCTTTTCGTTTTTCCAATATAAAATGCAGTACATTTTTGACATACAGCCACATAAACCACTCCAATAGACTCACAGCTAAATTTCCCCATTATTTTGTATTCTGTGTCTCTAATTCTAACCTTTAAGTCAGTAAGAATGTGCTTGCATTGATTGCAAGCCCCACATTTCCTTGTTCCTACAGAATATTGAGTTGAAATCCTAGATTTTGATTCAAGCAGGCCTTTTAGGTTTTGCCCTCTTCTAAAAGTAATTTTTGGACATTCTCCTAACCTGTTGGTCAAAAATGTATCTTCAGTAATAAGTGCCCAACATTTGTGAATAAATCGGCCTTTGGGAGAGCTCAACTGCTTAGTATTTTGTATTTTTCTCTAGTTTGTGGTCTATTGGTACGTTTTGGAACAGAAAACCTTCATACATATATATATATATATATATATATATGATATATGTATGTATATATATATTTATATATATATATATATATATATATATATATATATATATATATATATATATATATATCTAACAACTAAAATTAACCGCACTCAAAAAATAATGAACGAAGAGAAGAAATTTTAACTAAGAAATGAACTTCATGACAATAACAGCATTCAAAAAATAGTAAATCACACCAACAACTCTTGTAGTACTTTAGCGCTTTTGTCTTATTTATTATCAAGACTTTTTCAGAAAGACGTGTTTCATAAGTATGAGCCACCATTTTCACTTCCTTTATATACATTAGTTCTAGCAGGCTATTTAAATTAACAACAGTTCCTTTCCAATAGTAAAGTGTGAACAAGCAGGGTGCTGTGTGCATTTTCATTAACATTACAATCGCAGTTACATAAGGTAAATTAGTCAGACAGTAATAGCCTTGTGGTGACGTGTGCATACTAATAGGGATCCCACGTAACTGGTCACAATGCACTGACCCAAATGGGATGTTAATGCAGCCCTGAAACCCTATATTGTTGCTTACAGCTCCCATAACACATTCAGGCTACCCTGTCATATATCTCCTCTGGATCAACAAAACATATATGGACAGTGCTGGGAAACTTCCTGATCCCATGCAATATTCAAAGGTTTCATCCATGCATGTGTAACCATGACAAAATCCACACTTTTCCTCTTAAATCCAAGGTGCACCTATTAGGTTAAGTCCTTTTGCAGGTAGGTTTTTAAGAAGTACAATACCTCACAAATTCACAACACACTTTCCTGGACTTCATTGACCACCATCCCAGCTTACCAGTCCAGAAGTACCGTCAATGACTTGCATTCAGTACACAAATATACTAGAGTATTTTTTGAGCTCTGCTTCCTTTATATGATCGAAAATAACATTATATTATTATTGTTCCAGGTGCAGTTAACAAAACAGTACTGCATTACTCAGATTATAGTTAAAGAAGGTCTGGTTTATGCCTTATGGGATAGCTCCCCCAGGTTATCGTCCCCATTGCCTGTAAATGTTCTAAGATTACTCACAGCCCATAAAATGAAGCTACAGTTCACAGCTCACATATCACTGCCCACAGTCAAATCAAATTTAATAGTAATTTCACCAAAACAAGTTGATGAATACAAATTACAGTTGGCAAAGCCCAGTGTGTAATTTTTTTAAAGGCATAATGTTAAAATTGCTGATATTAGAATGACAGAAGGGATGAGTTATAGACAGACTGCATGACTAGCCTTTGGGAAGCTTATTAGCTTTATTTCTTATTTACTAGGAATATGATGCCTTCTGATAAAAGAGGTTAAAGCTCGTTGTATGACCTGCTTAAGGATAAGGAATTTGAAAGCAAGCACTTGGAAAGGCCTTTTGCTTTAACAGGTCTAGACAGTGCGCTAGTACTGAAAATGTTTCCCAAAGGATTGCATTTAGAGGCATTATCTGGAAATATGATGTTAACAATTTTAAATAAATGGTGGTCAGACTAACAGTTTATTAGTCAGTTAAAAAAACACAATTATGTTAATTCTTGTCTTGTTGTCTGCTTAGACATTCTTTAACTTGTAAGAATGTATAAGGTCATGTTCTAAAAAAAAGATTTTGATTTACTAAATCCTACATATGAGCTAAATGTCTGTTAATAAAATTAAATTGCATATGGTACGAGTAACTGTATAGCTGAAGGCTACCTGTAGAAGCTATGCATAATGGACATAAGATGACTGGAGAAAGTACCTTCACATTGTTTGATAACTGGACAAACCACCCAGATTACTGCTTAGAGGCATGTAAGTAAATAACAAACAACAGCAAGCATTGGTATTTTAGATATCACTTTATTACATGTATTTGGTGGTAATCCAGTATGTTTGTGGAATTTGAATATATGAATTTCATTTTACTGTACATAATTCCATAACACTAGTATTTGGTGGAAGCTTCATTTACACAGTAAGCAAAAACTAACCAGTACTAAAACCACTGTTACCTCAAAGAGAATGGTGACTTGTTCCTTTCCCCTTCATCTCGTATAGTTTTCAGGTGGCTTTCCTCTGGGCTCTTCCACCAACTTCTATTGCTGATCATACTTTGTGTCATCAGCAAGGAGGCTAATTCTGTATATTTTATCACTCAGATATTCCTGAAATGAGCACAGTGGAGAATATTGGACATTAAACCAACCCCTGTGGTACTCAACTAGTTACTTTATTTCTGACATTGTACCTCTCATCACAACTATCTGTGCCCTTCCCTTTCAAATGCAACAATCCAATTCCTTAGACTTTTTTGTTATTACTTCTACTTCATTCTTTCCAGCTTATGGGACTGCACCATCCATTGCTGGGCCTCGCAGCCTCTCCTACAATCCCATGACTATATCCATTCTATGGCTGTGGCCAGTGCAGAACCTAATGGTGCCCAGGGAGGATGCCATTGACTACTTCCTCCAGGGGAGTTTTTCATTTATGATATACCCCTTAGGTCTACCCCTTTACTGACTTATTTTACATCCGAGGACTACCCCCCTCTATGGACCACACCTCCCTATAGGGAATGCCTAGATTATTACCCTCTATCTCAGACATTTGAACCACTAACTGAACCCCAGTTGCCCGTGCTGTAGTTAGGACTTTATCCCGCTGCATCATGGCGCTGACTCTATTTCCTTTATTCCAGATCACACACCAAAGCATTCTACTTTTTCTAGCACATTCTTGTGTGGATTCAAGTCAAAGGACTTGATGAAGCCCAGGTAGACCACACTTCTACTCCTTTGTCAAATTCTGTAGCTCACTCAAGAAATTGGATTATGTTTAACTGACAGCTCTTTCTGGACAAAAAACCATGTCGGCTGTCATCCTAGAAATTATTCCTCTAGTAAACCAACCAGCCACTTCCTCAGGATTCTTTCATGACTTTCTCTGCCACTGCTGTTAGGCTAGCAGGCTGGGAGTTCCCTGGATTTTTCTTACTCACCAAAACAGTACAACAGTTTTATAGTTACTGTGTTGCAGGCCTAAGACACTTCCACAGTGACAAGTACTCTGTTAAAAACCTTCATCAAGGTATTTGCTAGCATACCAACTAAGTTTTCAATGACACTGGGAAGCAGACAACTGTGCTTTATCTCCTCTTAGAGAAGCAATTCCCCTCCCAGCCTACTTCTATCTCTTCTGCTTTCTGTCCCATAATCTCTTCACTTGGATCTACCTCAGTCCCAGTATGACATGCTGCCTTTGCTTTCCTTTTTAAAGAGTGAAGTGAAATATTCCTAGGATCATAAGATCATAGCAAGTTACTAGGCTATTGGCCCTGAGGCCCTTATAAGCCTAGCCAAGAGTTTAGCCAATGTTTAGACAAGTCAGCACCCAAAGCCGCTGTCCAGTAGGGGCACAGGTAGAATCCCAGGGGTGTATTTTCTGTTTCCCATCCAGTTATCCAGGTTGCACTTAAAAATGAATAATGAGGTACTATTATTGACATGGAGAGGGAGTCTATTCCACAGATGAGGGAGTCTCTAGGACACAAATCTGTCTCACCAACGAGTCCTATTGATATCACAGACCAGGTTGAGGTCGCGCTTATGGGTTGCTCAAGTGGAGCTTGACTTGCAAATATGCAGCAGTCTGCTTTGTAGGCCAGACAGAGGTCACCTCTGAGGAGTCGGTATGAAATTGAATAGAGAGACAGGGCTTTTAGCCTCTCTGTGGTAGGGTAGATGTTTGAGGCCCTGGATTCTCCTGGTGAGGAACCTCTGTGGTCTCTCCAGCTGCTGCATGTGCTTTGTGAGATACATGCCTAAGGGGGCATTGTACTCAATAATTGGCCTTATAAGGGAAGAATACAGGGATGTTATGACCTCTTTGTCCATAGATGAGATACTCTTACTTAGGAGGTAGGTCATGTAGAAGGCTTTCCATATAACAGAAGCAACACGGTGGTCAAAAGTCAGGTTGCTATCAACCTGGGTGCCCAAATTCCTCACTACTGATTGTGTACTTGCGACATTGTTATTAATGTGATAATACATGGGGATGTCACTCTCACCAAAGGGGGTAATGATGCATTTTTTGATATTCAGCTTGAGGCCATGTTTCTGGACCAGTCATTTGTTTCGGTGAGACCCTCTTGGAGGACGTCCACATCACTTGGGGAAATGATGTCAATGCCCAGCTTGCAGTCATCTGCAAACTTGATATGCCATAGCCCACTGGTTTTGGCCTGCACATCAGAGAAGTATATCCCGAATAACAGAGGCCCCAAGACCGATCCCTGGGGTACGCTGCTCGCTGTGGGTCTACTGCTTGAGGTGGCTTCCCCTATTTTGATTAGGTGGGTTCTATCAGTGAGCCAGTTTGCTACCCATCTGATAACATATGGATTGATGCCTAGTTAAAAGAGTTTATCTATTATGCCCAAGTGGGGAATAGTGTTGAAGGCTTTAGCCAGGTCAAGGTAGGCGGTGTGCACCATCTTTCCCTCATCCATAGCTTTGGTGACTGTTTCAAAGAAGTCAACCAGATTTAACAAACATGACTTCCCCTTGACAAAGCCAAACTGTGTGGGGTCGAGTTTTTGGAGGTTGCCAATGTCCCTGTTAATGAGGTCCATGATAATCCGTTCCATGGCCTTGCAGATAAAGCTAGTTAGGCTGATGGGTCTATAATTTCCCAGATCAGTGGATGCTCCATCTTTGTGTAAAGGGATGACAGTGGCTGTCCGCCACTCAACTGGGACAAAGCCAGTACTCAGGCTTTAGTTGAATAGGGTGCCTAATGGTGCTGCAAGTTCATGCCTGAGTTCATGTAGGATGCAGCCTGGGATGTTATCGGGTCCCATGGAGGCTGTATTTTTTGCCTTTGAGAGGGCAGTGATGACCTGTTCCCTAGAGATAAGGGGTGGGGGCAGATAGTGGGGATGTCCTGTTTTACTGATGGGGGGTACAGAGGGGAGAGGTTTTTGCTGCATCTGTCAGCCAGTAGATTGGCTACATCTACAGCATTTGCATATGTGGTGTACTTGACCACCAGTTCTGAACAGATCTGGGTGCTTCCTTTGTGGTTGCAGACATATGTGAAGAAGGCCTTATGATTGTTTCTAGTACATGTGGCCAATTTGAACTTGAAGTTTGCTTTGGAGGATTTCACTAGTGCTCTTATTTGCTTGTTCAGGCTAAGGAGAGATTGCTTCCAATTGGGCATCTGCTCCTTCTTGGTCTTGGACAGCAATTTTTTTCCTTTTTTTATAGAGTTTATTTATTGCAGATGTCCACCAGACAGGTTTACTCTTCCTTGCAGAGGATGATTTAGTCCTGTTGGGTATTCCTGATTCCATGCATCTATATAAATGCTCATATAGTACTTTGGTGTAGTTTTAGATATTGGTGCCAGTTCCTACAGAGGTTGGAGGGGGCTGTGTTGGGGCCCTCAGGAGGTTGTAATCAGCTTTAGAGTAGTTTTTTTGTTTGACCTTAGCTAGAGGGGGGGGGGGGGTCAGGGGAGATTGTGACTTCAAAGGTGACCTCTTTATGGTCAGATCTTACCAGGCAGGGTGATACTATAGGGGTGTTGCAGTGGTTACTCATGTTGGTTAATACCACGTCCAAGATATTATCACCTCTTGTGGGGTATCAACTAGCTATTCCAAGGCATTTTCATTGATAAAATTGAGGAATCTCTGGGAATTTGTGTTCTGGCATGAGTAGTTTTTCCAATCTATGGTTGGGTAATTAAAGTCACCCAGGATCTGGGTAAAGGGTTGAATCTTGATAGATTTGAAGAGGTCTAGATAGGTGGAGTGGACATCTTGAGTCAAATTTGGGGGCCTGTAGCTAGCTATAATTTGAATAAGGGTCTTGTCAATGGTTAACTGCACCTGGAGTGTCTCCTGTACATCATACTGTTTGACCAGCCTGGAGATGTGTGTGTCTTTAATATATATTGAAACTCCACCTCCTTTGGCTTTGCTGCCCACAGTTTGGGGTCCGAATGCATGATAGGATGAGTAACCAGGTAAGGCTGGGATGCTCTCTGCAGCTTTGAACCAGGTTTCTGTGACTGCACAAATGTCAGCATCTTCCAGGGTTAGGAATGCTTGCAATGAGTGCAGTTTCATGTTTAGATTCCTAGCGTTTAGCAGCATGACCTTTATTTTGCATTTTATTGAAATTTTTATGTTGGTAGTATCGACCTCATGACTTTTCCTAAAAAAGGCACTATGGGAGAGGCAAGGGCCTTTGCCAGAAGCCTAAAGCCCAAGTGAGACAGATACAGGCCATCTCTAGCATATCATTGTGGTCTGTCAATCATATCTTCCCAGGCTGTCAAGTAATGGATCCCCCTGGAATGACACCAGAAACTAAGCCAATTGTTAAAGTCAGTCATTTTCTGTTTGTATTTTGGCATCATTCTGGGTGACGGTAGAATGCTGCTTAAGGCTAGGGGCATACCTGCCTTGGACACATATTCAGCTAGCTCTATCATGTCTTTCTTCATATAGTCCAGGAAGGTGCGTCTCAAGTCATGCACGCCAACATGGACTATGACAGAGTCATAAAAGTACCTGTTATTGAGAGACTTGAGTGCATGTATGATATGGCGGATTCTGGCACCTGACAACAACTAACCGTGACTTTCTCCTTATCCAGCCTGGTGAGAGGCACATCTGTGTGTGTCTCACAATGGAGTCTCCTATGACTAATATGTTTAGTTTATGGTTAGGCCTTATTGGTTATGAGACATTGGTGTGTGGACTATGCATGGTATGTGGTGTGGACGGTTGTGGAGTTCTCATGTGTTTTTGCCTCTGAGATCTCCTTTGTTTGAGTTTGTTTTTGTTGAAAACCTCCACATATGTGGGTGTGTGTTGTGTAGTCATGGGTGGTGTTTGAGGTGTAGTGATTGTGTTGACAGTCTTCTTAGTGCTAGATATACTGGCTTGTCAGGGAGAGAGCATAGACTCTAGCTTCTTTATGTAATTGCATCTCTCACAAATTGTGTTCCTAGGTGGTAGTAGTAGATGGTTGTCCATGTATATGAGGCAGTTGCATAGGAATTTGTCCATCCATATTTGTCAGAATCTGAGGGAGAGAGGCCAGAGAGACCTAAGGGGTAGGCCTAAAGCCCAAGTGTTTAAACCAAAACTAAGAGGCTTAAAATAACACTTAAAATTTAAACAGGCTAAAAACAAACAGTAATAAATGCAGCAGAGAACATGCAATTGAACACTTTACAGAACAAGTAGCAGAAAAACCAAGATGAAGTAATAGAGTAGGAGGAGGAGGAAACACAAATACTGTAAAAGCAGCTGAATAAAGTTTTTTTTTTTAGTAAAGTGGAAAGGGGGAAAGAAGGAACAGAAGATAATTCAAGGTTAGGAAACTAAGGGGGTTGGCCTTCCCAAATGTTCTCTCTGTATTAGGTAGCATGAGCTAATGACAGTGGACTGGGAGGAGTGTCCAAGATCAGATTTACAATAGGGGCAGGTAACTGCAAAGCCACCAAGTATAAGAACAAGACACCAACAGGGAGAGAGGGTGGGAAACTAGGCTACAGCTACTAGCTACACTAATTTAGGCAGAAAACACTACAGAAATGTTTATCACTGAAGAAAAACAGCAGTGAGACATTAAATGAAAGTTTTAAACAGCTAAAGGAGCAAGGAGACTCTAGAGAATGTTTCTAACTGCAAACAAATCAGTTATATGATACACTCCTTGGCAGGAAATCAGAACAAACAAACAGATGCTTAACTGTCTTTCGGATTTTCTTGGTTAGGGGTCACCACAGCAGATCTCCGGTCCGCTTATGATTGGCAGTGATTTTTATGGTGTTGAATTGCCAGCCCAGTGCCCAACCTTCAGAGAAGGCACACCCAAGCATGCACGCACCTACCTGCATGTCTTTTTTAAATTTCAATAATGGGGAGGACATGCAGACTCCACACAAAAGGCACTCCGGCCGAGAATTGAACCGGAGAGACTCTTGCTGTGAGACAACAATGCCAACCACTGCAACCACAAACAGATGCTTAACAAATGGAGAAAAATTCCAGTTAATAACTTTCACACAGTGAAACTAGCTAAAAACTTTCCAAACAGTGTGACAGTAACAAACGTAATTTAACAAGCCCTGTAAGGTAGACAATTTCAGTACAATAGTCTAGGTTTTCATTTATTTATTTTATTGTTATTTATTTTACATTTGTTGACCGGGAGAGTCCAACTGGATTACAAGTCCATTTTCAGTGGAGGCCCGGGAAGAAAAGCTCCAAGAGTACAATTTTTTACAAAACATAGTTTTAAGGACAGACTTTTGACATACAATTTCCATAGAGGAGACTTTGACATACATATTAACTAACAGATAGGATACATTCATTCTCTACAATATAATATTACATTTTAGAAGGCATTCCTAAGTTTAGGATTCCTGTGATAGATTTACTATCAGAGTAAAAGCAGAGAGATGTAGAATAAGGCTCCAAGAGAGCAGATGATGCTCGCTATAGTTGAGAAGGATAACAAATTGATTTACTATATGTCTTCACCTGGTTTTAGTTGAGAAGGATAACAAATTGATTTACAATATGTCTTCTCCTGTATATAGTTGCTTATGGAAAGCACAGCATTGCTGGGGTAGTTTTCCCTAACTCCTTGAGAGATGGGATGAGCAGTAGATTAACAGTCCTAAGTGGGTACAGTACTATGATTGGTTTGCTTAGCAGAGTTACTAAAGTTAGGTGAAGTGTTCTAATGAGACATTAGCCAGAGGGGATACAGGAGCACAGTCAATTATTCAAAAAGTGAGTTTTAACAAGTTTCTTGAACTGTGATGGGGATTTGTTGTCAGTTATGTGAGCAGGAAGGGAGTTCCAGGTTTTTGCTATACAGTGGCTGTAGACAGACTTACCAGCTTCATTGTTATATTTGGTTACTTTGAGGAGGTTTTGCATGCTAGACCTCAAGGGCCTGGCGGCTGTATAGGGTTGCAAAAGATTTTGTAGGGCTGGGGTGTTTTCAGAGTTGTGTATTATTTTATGGGCTAGTGATAGTTGATTGAGTTGAAGTAGTAGTGGTAGTTCTAGCCAACTGAGTTTTTTTAGGCATTCACAGTGATGTGTTCTAATGGGAGAGGTTGTAGCAAATTTGGCTATCTTATTATAACAACTATCAAGTTTGTTTAGGTCAGATTTGCGGAGATTTGTAAGCACGGAGGAGGCATAAAGTAGGGTGGATAGTAGGTGAGTCCTCGCTATTGTAGTTTTGGATTGGTCAGTGAGGAATTTTTTATTGCGATACAGTAGGCCAAGTTTTTTATGTACTTTTTTATGGTTATAGAAATATGTAGGTCAAATCTAAGGTGATTATCTATTTCAACCCCTAAGAGTTTGGTATGATTTGTGGGGGTGACTGTGGTCTTGTTAAAGGAGGAGATGAAGAAAGAATCAGTGGGAGGTGTGGCTCTGTGGGAGCTAAAGAGTACCAGCTTTGTTTTACTTGGGTTCAGAATGAGCCTTTGGTTTGCAATCCAAGTTTCTGCTAGGGAAAAGCATTCTTGTGTTAGGGAGTGAAGGATGTCAGTTGATTTGGCTGCACATATTATGGTGGCATCATCTGCATATTTCACTATTGAGGCTTTAGAAATACTGTTTGGGAGCTGATTGGTGAAGAGGGTAGAAAGAAGTGGCCCCAGGATGGAGCCTTGGGATACTCCTAGGGAGACTGGTAGGGAGGGGGAGAGTTGGTTTTGCCACATAACAGCTTGTTTCCTTCCCTCTATGTAGTTTCTGAACCAGGAGATGGCAGGGGTGATAAGGTTTAGAGTTGCTAGTGAAAGAAGGAGTTTATTGTGGTTAACCATATTGAATGCTTTGGGCAAGTCAAGGAAGGTGGCAAATACAAGGAGTTCATTATTTCTGTGAGTACTGACAATGTTGGTGAATTCTGTTAGTGCGGTGGTGGTGCTATGGAAGGGTCTAAAGCCATGTTGTTATTTTGCTATTAGATTATTTTCTAGGAGATATTTAATTAGTTGCTTGTATATTACCCTCGATAACATTTTAGATAAAGGGGGTAGTATGGCTATAGGGCGGTAGTTATTGAGTTCCAGGGAGGTTCCCCCTTTATGTAGAGGGATGATATGTGATATTTTCCATAGCTTGGGTACTATACACCCGGAGATGGATCTGTTAATTAGGATGGAGACAGGATATGATATGGCTTCTGCAGCCAGGTGGAGGTATACAGTGGGTAGAGACGTTGGTTTGAGCTTGCAGAGTAGTTTTTTAATGGATTTGGTTGGTCCTGGGTGGAAGCTGAACTTGGGGCAATTGT
This sequence comes from Protopterus annectens, assembly GCF_019279795.1. Taxonomy (NCBI): domain Eukaryota; kingdom Metazoa; phylum Chordata; order Ceratodontiformes; family Protopteridae; genus Protopterus; species Protopterus annectens. The sequence goes on from NC_056746.1 coordinate 94,806,486, forward strand.
TAGTTGGGGGTGGAGGGTGGATTTTCAGGGGTGGGGATGTTGTCATAGGGTTGCTTGTTTGCAAGGGTCTGGATGATTTCTGTAAAGTATTTATTAAATTGAGTGGGGATGTCTTCTTGGTTGTTATCTATTTTTTTTGGGTGGGGGGTACTTGATTTACCTGGTTGTAGAGCAGAGTTAATTGCTATACAAAATTTTTGTGGGCTGTTCCTGTGCTTATCCTGTAACTTTTGGTAGTAAGATGTTTTATCTGTTTTGGTGAGTTTTTTGGCTTTGTTACGTAGTTCAACGCATATTTGTTTGTTCAGTTGGGATTTACTGTTAGGTAGTTGGTCCAGGCCTTGTTTCTTTCTTGAGGAGGGATTTTGTGTCTGGGGTTAACCAGGGGGCATATTTAGGTTTAATTCTTGTTGTTCTGGAGGGGGCATGATGGTTAAGGGTGTTTAAGAAGGTAGTATTGATATATAGTACAGCTTCATCAAGAGGTAGTTTTTTTAGGGGGGGTCCAGTTGCACATTTTTAGGTCGTTTATAAAGTTGGAGCAGTTAAAGTGTTTTTTGTTTCTAATTAGGCACATAGATATTTGGGTCAGTTGTGGTGATTTTGATCTGAGTAAGAATGTGGCTTGGTGATCACTCAGGGTGTCAGGTAGGCACCCTGCTAGGGATATCAGTGATGGGTGGGATATGAGTATCCAATCTAGAGTGGATTGGTGTTTGGTTCTCTTGTCTGTTCTTGTGGGGGAATTGATGAGTTGGGTTAGTCCATGTAGTTTAATACAGAAGAGTGGGTTATAACTGGAACAGTTTTGCCAGTCAGTATTAAGGTCTCCTAATACTATGCTTTCCTGGGGAGGGAGTTAGATATCCATTCTATGAGTTTTTCTGTAATGGGGATATTGTTGCCTGGAGGGATGTAGCATCCTATGATGTTGATGTGTTTACTAACATTAAGTTTTAGTTTTGTTAGAGTGAGTTCAACTTTATTGAGGTCAGGGGTTGTTATGTCTACTTTCTCAAGGATGAGGTGAGATTTATACACTATAACAACACCCCTCCCCTTTTTACCTATTCTATCACTACAAATTATATTGTAACCTGGTGGAGTGATGTCATTGTTGTGGTTGCCTGGTTTAAGCCAAGTCTCTGTTAGCATGACTATCTCAGGTTGATAAAAGGAGAGTAGTGCATGAAGGTCGTGGACTTTGTTTTGTATACTTCTGACATTTAAATTTAAAATGAGGAGCGTGGATTTGTCTTGGTGGAGTAGGGTATCATTCAGGTTGAGGGTTGGGGTTCCTAGATTTTGTGGGCCTGGGTTTGGGTGTACATCACCACAGCTAATGAGTTGGGTTCTGAGGTAAAAATAGAGTTTGAGTAGTTTTAGGGTCTTAAAGTTCTTTATAGTTGTTTGGGACTGGTAGTGTGATGGCTGTAATCTGTGTGCATAGTGGTGAATAAAGAGTTATTTAAGATTTTCTTCCCGTCTTTGCTCAGCCTGGCCAAATATGTCTTCCCTTTTCATTTTTTTTCCTTGATATTCACCTAATGTAATTACTTTTTGTAATAATTCACTATCAGCTTATGGTTTTGCTGTCCTTCCTGCTTACCTGCTTTGCCTTCTACTCGCCTCCTTGCTCTGTATGCCTTACCTTCCATCTCCTATTTAGCCTACCTTTTACTCAAATCTTCATGTTTAACGTTATCAGCTTTCTCTTTTCACCTTTTTTTCCTGTTCCTTAACCTGAGTACTGCGTTCTTGACTCATTCCTTAGCTTTTTTTATTCACTCATTTTGTTCTTAGTCCCATAACTCATCTTTGAGCCAATAATTTGAATGCCAGGGATGGGGAAGTTAAGTCAGGAATCAAGAGGAAGGAAGAAGAAGAAGACGCATGAAGATCAGTATCAGCACGCCATGTTGGCATGTTATTCCTGATTGATGATTGGTAGTTGCCTTCATGTGACCCCACTGCACAATGCAGAATGGGCGTACTTTTTCAAAGGGGCAGACAAGTAGACCAGATTAGAGGATGGTGGATAAGGTAAGGGAAGGCAGATGTAAGCAGAGTGGAAATTGGGGAAGTGGCTTTGTTAGAGGACTGGGAGTGAGAAAAAGGGAGAGGAGCAAGTGCAGGTGGAACACAAGGAAGTGGAGAAAGGGCACAAAGAAAGTAGGACAGTACCAGAGAAGACAAGCAAGTGGAAGGAGAGAAAAACAAACTCCATGAATGGCAGAAACAGGTAAGGTGGGTGCAGAGCATGTCTTGTAGCAGTGCGCAGGGAAACAGAAATAAGAAGGTTTCAAGCTGGTTGAAGGTGTGGATAGAAGAATTTACACAACAAGAAGCACAGCTAGGAAGAAGAAAGATAATCTGGGGTGACAGAGGAGGATGATGACAGAATTATAGTTAGGAGACGTTAGGAGACTAAACAAGGAGAGATATCTAGGTTAAGTGGAGACACTCAAAATGGAGTTGTGGAAACAGTGTACAAGGCAGGAAGTGTAGCAAACCATTTTTGTAGATCTCAATGGAAGGTTATATGCAAAGGACCATTGAGTAGAGAGTAAAGGTAAACCAGAAAATGCATTCCCAGGGCAGAGACTAAGGCAGGAAATCAGGAAAGAAACGGAAAAGGAGGCACGTGAGAAGGAGAAAAAGAATGTCATTGGTTACGTAGGTTCATAGGTTCTTGGCTATATACTAGGTTAATGACCACCAGGGCCTTTATAAGCCTGGCCATGCAAACCAACACAATTGTGTCCCTGTGTATCATGGGCATTTATTAGGATGGGTTATGTTAAGAAGTTTCTAAAGATTATGGGGGATATGTTATTTTGCGCATTACTGTCTGTCTATGTCTGTCAGAGACATAGGAGCTAGACCCAGGATGAAGATCCAAATTCCTAACCATTGGTCAAGGTTATGCTTAAAAGGTAGGGATGGGCTCTGCTTCACATGGATGGGGAGCCTGTTCCAGAGCATGTGGAGCCTCTGAGATCCCCATGCTCTCAGACAGGCTTCCCATCCATTCAAAGCAGATCATTGGAAATTACTTTTACACTCTATAAAATATTTGGAAAGGGATGAGTATCAGATGGGGGGGTTATGTTGTTTCCTAAAGACTGCATATTATAGGTGAATTGGAAGTCTATAGGCTGATTCTTGGCAAGGGTTAATACAGGAGAAAAAATGCACAGCAGCTGAAAAGGTGATATATTCAGAATGTATAGATATGGGTGGTGGTCTGTAGAATGTTTCTGTTCTGTGAAAAGGGACAGGTGAATGATACATGGATTCCCTCTGTCACCTATTCTGCGTTTTTATAGTAACTGAGGTTCTTGTGGCAAAGATAATGAGCAGGTTAAACATCACGCTCAAAGATATAAAATGAAATGTCGCAGGCGCATTCTCACGCTCAAAGATATAAAATGAAATGTCACAGCCACATTCTCACACTCAAAGATATAAAATGAAATGTCGCAGGCGCATTCTGACGCTCAAAGATATAAAATGAAATGTCGCAGCCACATTCTCACGCTCAAAGATATAAAATGAAATGTCGCAGGCGCATTCTCACGCTCAAAGATATAAAATGAAATGTCACAGCCACATTCTCACGCTCAAAGATATAAAATGAAATGTCACAGCCGCATTCTCACACTCAAAGATATAAAATGAAATGTCACAGCCGCATTCTCATGCTCAAAGATATAAAATGAAATGTCACAGCCACATTCTCACTAAGATATAAAATGAAATGTCACAGCCACATTCTCATGCTCAAAGATATAAAATTAAATGTCGCAGCTGCATTCTCACGCTCAAAGATATAAAATTAAATGTCGCAGCCACATTCTCATGCACAAAGATATAAAATGAAATGTCACAGCCGCATTCTCACACTCAAAGATATAAAATGAAATGTCACAGCCACATTCTCACGCTCAAAGATATAAAATGAAATGTCACAGCCACATTCTCACGCTCAAAGATATAAAATGAAATGTCACAGCCACATTCTCACGTTCAAGGATATAAAATGAAATGTCACAGCCACATTCTCACACTCAAAGATATAAAATAAAATGTCACAGCCACATTCTCATGCTCAAAGATATAAAATGAAATGTCACAGCCACATTCTCACGCTCAAAGATATAAAATGAAATGTCACAGCCACATTCTCACTAAGATATAAAATGAAATGTCACAGCCACATTCTCACGCTCAAAGATATAAAATGAAATGTCACAGCCACATTCTCACGCTCAAAGATATAAAATGAAATGTCACAGCCACATTCTCAAGCTCAAAGATATAAAATGAAATGTCACAGCCACATTCTCACGCTCAACGATATAAAATGAAATGTCATAGCCACATTCTCATGCTCAAAGATAAATGAAATGTCACAGCCACATTCTCACGCTCAAAGATATAAAATGAAATGTCACAGCCACATTCTCAAGCTCAATGATATAAAGTGAAATGTCACAGCCACATTCTCACGCTCTAAGATATAAAATGAAATGTCACAGCCGCATTCTCACGCTCAAAGATATAAAATGAAATGTTGCAGCCGCATTCTCACGCTCAACAATATAAAATGAAATGTCATAGCGACATTCTCATGCTCAAAGATATAAAATGAAATGTAACAGCCACATTCTCATGCACAAAGATATAAAATGAAATGTCACAGCCACATTCTCACGCTCAAAGATATAAAATGAAACGTCACAGACACATTCTCAAGCTCAAAGATATAAAATGAAATGTCACAGCCACATTCTCACGTTCAACAATATAAAATGAAATGTCATAGCCACATTCTCATGCTCAAAGATAAATGAAATGTCACAGCCACATTCTCACGCTCAAAGATATAAAATGAAATGTTACAGCCACATTCTCAAGCTCAAAGATATAAAATGAAATGTCACAGCCACATTCTCACGCTCAAAGATATAAAATGAAATGTCACAGCCACATTCTCAAGCTCAAAGATATAAAATGAAATGTCACAGCCACATTCTCACGCTCAAAGATATTAAATGAAGTGTCACAGCCACATTCTCATGCTCAAAGATATAAAATGAAATGTCACAGCCGCATTCTCATGCTCAAAGATATAAAATGGAATGTCACAGCCACATTCTCACGCTCAAAGATATAAAATGAAATGTCACAGTTGCATTCTCATGCTCAAAGATATAAAATGAAATGTCACAGCCACATTCTCACGCTCAAAGATATAAAATGAAATGTCACACCCATATTCTCACGCTCAAAGATATAAAATGAAATGTCGCAGCCGCATTCTCACGCTCAAAGATATAAAATTAAATGTCGCAGCTGGATTCTCACACTCAAAGATATAAAATGAAATGTCACAGCCACATTCTCATGCTCAAAGATATAAAATGAAATGTCACAGCCACATTCTCATGCTCAAAGATATAAAATGAAATGTCACAGCCACATTCTCACGCTCAAAGATATAAAATGAAATGTCACAGCCACATTCTCATGCTCAAAGATATAAAATGAAATGTCGCAGCCGCATTCTCACGCTCAAAGATATAAAATTAAATGTCACAGCCGCATTCTCACACTGAAAGATATAAAATGAAATGTCGCAGCCGCATTCTCACGCTCAAAGATATAAAATTAAATGTCACAGCCGCATTCTCACGCTCAAAGATATAAAATTAAATGTCGCAGCTACATTCTCACGCTCAAAGATATAAAATGAAATGTCACAGCCACATTCTCATGCTCAAAGATATAAAATGAAATGTCACAGCCACATTCTCACGCTCAAAGATATAAAATGAAATGTCACAGCCACATTCTCACGCTCAAAGATATAAAATGAAATGTCACAGCCACATTCTCACGCTCAAAGATATAAAATTAAATGTCGCAGCTGCATTCTCACGCTCAAAGATATAAAATTAAATGTCGCAGGTGCATTCTCAGGCTCAAAGATATAAAATTAAATGTCACAGCCGCATTCTCAAGCTCAAAGATATAAAATTAAATGTCGCAGCCGCATTCTCACGCTCAAAGATATAAAATTAAATGTCACAGCCACATTCTCACACTCAAAGATATAAAACGAAATGTCACAGCCACATTCTCACGCACAAAGATATAAAATGAAATGTCACAGCCACATTCTCACGCTCAAAGATATAAAATGAAATGTCACAGCCACATTCTCACGCTCAAGGATATAAAATGAAATGTCACAGCCACATTCTCACACTCAAAGATATAAAATTGAATGTCGCAGCCACATTCTCACGCTCAAAGATATAAAATTAAATGTCGCAGGTGCATTCTCACGCTCAAAGATATAAAATTAAATGTCGCAGCCGCATTCTCACGCTCAAAGATATAAAATTAAATGTCACAGCCGCATTCTCACACTCAAAGATATAAAACAAAATGTCACAGCCACATTCTCACACACAAAGATATAAAATGAAATGTCACAGCCACATTCTTATGCTCAAAGATATAAAATTAAATGTCGCAGCCGCATTCTCACACTCAAAGATATAAAATTAAATGTCGCAGCCGCATTCTCACGCTCAAAGATATAAAATTAAATGTCACAGCCGCATTCTCACACTCAAAGATATAAAACAAAATGTCACAGCCACATTCTCACGCACAAAGATATAAAATGAAATGTCACAGCCACATTCTCACGCTCAAAGATATAAAATGAAATGTCACAGCCACAATCTCACGCTCAAGGATATAAAATGAAATGTCACAGCCACATTCTCACACTCAAAGATATAAAATAAAATGTCACAGCCACATTCTCACACTCAAAGATATAAAATGAAATGTCACAGCCACATTCTCACACTCTAAGATATAAAATGAAATGTCACAGCCACATTCTCACGCTCAAAGATATAAAATGAAATGTCGCAGCCGCATTCTCACGCTCAACAATATAAAATGAAATGTCATAGCCACATTCTCATGCTCAAAGATATAAAATGAAATGTCACAGCCACATTCTCACGCTCAAAGATATAAAATGAAATGTCACAGCCACATTCTCAAGCTCAAAGATATAAAATGAAATGTCACAGCCACATTCTCACGCTCAACGATATAAAATGAAATGTCATAGCCACATTCTCATGCTCAAAGATAAATGAAATGTCACAGCCACATTCTCACGCTCAAAGATATAAAATGAAATGTTACAGCCACATTCTCAAGCTCAGAGATATAAAATGAAATGTCACAGCCGCATTCTCACACTCAAAGATATAAAATGAAATGTCACAGCCACATTCTCACGCTCAAAGATATAAAATGAAATGTCACAGCCGCATTCTCATGCTCAAAGATATAAAATGAAATGTCACAGCCACATTCTCACGCTCAAAGATATAAAATGAAATGTCACAGCCACATTCTCACACTCAAAGATATAAAATGAAATGTCACAGCCGCATTCTCATGCTCAAAGATATAAAATGAAATGCTGCAGCCGCATTCTCATGCTCAAAGATATAAAATGAAATGTCACAGCCGCATTCTCATGCTCAAAGATATAAAATGAAATGTCACAGCCGCATTCTCATGCTCAAAGATATAAAATGAAATGTCACAGCCGCATTCTCACGCTCAACGCTCAAAGATATAAAATGAAATGTCACAGCCGCATTCTCACGCTCAAAGATATAAAATGAAATGTCACAGCCACATTCTCATGCTCAAAGATATAAAATGAAATGTCACAGCCGCATTCCCATGCTCAAAGATATAAAATGAAATGTCACAGCCGCATTCTCACACTCAAAGATATAAAATGAAATGTCACAGCCACATTCTCACGCTCAAAGATATAAAATGAAATGTCACAGCCACATTCTCACGCACAAAGATATAAAATGAAATGTCACAGCCGCATTCTCACGCTCAATGATATAAAATGAAATGTCACAGCCGCATTCTCATGCTCAAAGATATAAAATGAAATGTCACAGCCACATTCTCACGCTCAAAAATATAAAATGAAATGTCACAGCCTCGTTCTCACACTCAAAGATATAAAATGAAATGTCACAGCCGAATTCTCATGCTCAAAGATATAAAATGAAATGTCACAGCCGCATTCTCACGCTCAAAGATATAAAATGAAATGTCACAGCCTCATTCTCATGCTCAAAGATATAAAATGAAATGTCACAGCCGCATTCTCATGCTCAAAGATATAAAATGAAATGTCACAGCCGCATTCTCACGCTCAAAGATATAAAATGAAATGTCACAGCCGCATTCTCACGCTCAAAGATATAAAATGAAATGTCACAGCCACATTCTCATGCTCAAAGATATAAAATGAAATGTCACAGCCGCATTCTCATGCTCAAAGATATAAAATGAAATGTCACAGCCGCATTCTCACACTCAAAGATATAAAATGAAATGTCACAGCCACATTCTCACGCACAAAGATATAAAATGAAATGTCACAGCTGCATTCTCACGCTCAATGATATAAAATGAAATGTCACAGCCGCATTCTCATGCTCAAAGATATAAAATGAAATGTCACAGCCACATTCTCACGCTCAAAAATATAAAATGAAATGTCACATCCTCATTCTCACACTCAAAGATATAAAATGAAATGTCACAGCCACATTCTCATGCTCAAAGATATAAAATGAAATGTCACAGCCACATTCTCACGCTCAAAGATATAAAATGAAATGTCACAGCCGCATTCTCATGCTCAAAGATATAAAATGAAATGTCACAGCCACATCATCACATTCAAAGATATAAAATGAAATGTCACAGCCACATTCTCACGCTCAAAGATATAAAATGAAATGTCACAGCTGCATTCTCACGCTCAAAGATATAAAATTAAATGTCGCAGCCGCATTCTCACGCTCAAAGATATAAAATGAAATGTCACAGCCACATTCTCACGCTCAAAGATATAAAATGAAATGTCACAGCCACATTCTCACGCTCAAAGATATAAAATGAAATGTCACAGCCACATTCTCACGCTCAAAGATATAAAATGAAATGTCACAGCCACATTCTCACACTCAAAGATATAAAATGAAATGTCACAGCCACATTCCCACGCTCAAAGATATAAAATGAAATATCACAGCCACATTCTCACGCTCAAAGATATAAAATGAAATGTCACAGCCGCATTCTCACGCTCAAAGATATAAAATGAAATGTCACAGCCGCATTCTCACGCTCAAAGATATAAAATGAAATGTCACAGCCACATTCTCACGCTCAAAGATATAAAATGAAATGTCACAGCCGCATTCTCACGCTCAAAGATATAAAATGAAATGTCACAGCCACATTCTCACGCTCAAAGATATAAAATGAAATGTCACAGCCACATTCTCACGCTCAAAGATATAAAATGAAATGTCACAGCCGCATTCTCACGCTCAAAGATATAAAATGAAATGCCGCAGCCGCATTCTCACGCTCAAAGATACAAAATGAAATGTCACAACCACATTCTCACGCTCAAAGATATAAAATGAAATGCTATAGCCGCATTCTCACTCTCAAACATATAAAATGAAATGTCACAGCCGCATTCTCACGCTCAAAGATATAAAATGAAATGTCACAGCCGCATTCTCACGCTCAAAGATATAAAATGAAATGTCACAGCCGCATTCTCACGCTCAAAGATATAAAATGAAATGTCACAGCCACATTCTCACACTCAAAGATATAAAATGAAATGTCACAGCCACATTCCCACGCACAAAGATATAAAATGAAATGTCACAGCCGCATTCTCACGCTCAAAGATATAAAATGAAATGTCACAGCCGCATTCTCACGCTCAAAGATATAAAATGAAATGTCACAGCCACATTCTCACGCTCAAAGATATAAAATGAGATATCACAGCCACATTCTCATGCTCAAAGATATAAAATGAGATGTCACAGCCGCATTCTCACGTTCAAAGATATAAAATGAAATGTCGCAGCCGCATTCTCACACTCAAAGATATAAAATGAAATGTCACAGCCACATTCTCACGCTCAAAGATATAAAATGAAATGTCACAGCCGCATTCTCACGCTCAAAGATATAAAATGAAATGCCACAGCCACATTCTCACGCTCAAAGATATAAAATGAAATGTCACAGCCACATTCTCATGCTCAAAGATATAAAATGAAATGCTGCAGCCGCATTCTCACGCTCAAAGATATAAAATGAAATGTCACAGCCGCATTCTCACGCTCAAAGATATAAAATGAAATGTCACAGCCGCATTCTCATGCTCAAAGATATAAAATGAAATGTCACAGCCGCATTCTCACGCTCAAAGATATAAAATGAAATGTCACAGCCGCATTCTCACGCTCAACACTCAAAGATATAAAATGAAATGTCACAGCCGCATTCTCACGCTCAAAGATATAAAATGAAATGCCACAGCCACATTCTCACGCTCAAAGATATAAAATGAAATGTCATAGCCGCATTCCCATGCTCAAAGATATAAAATGAAATGTCACAGCCGCATTCTCATGCTCAAAGATATAAAATGAAATGTCACAGCCACATTCTCACGCTCAGAGATATAAAATGAAATGTCACAGCCACATTCTCACGCTCAAAGATATAAAATGAAATGTCACAGCCACATTCTCACACTCAAAGATATAAAATGAAATGTCACAGCCACATTCTCACGCACAAAGATATAAAATGAAATGTCACAGCCGCATTCTCACGCTCAAAGATATAAAATGAAATGTCACAGCCGCATTATCACGCTCAAAGATTTAAAATGAAATGTCACAGCCACATTCTCACGCTCAAAGATATAAAATGAAATGTCACAGCCACATTCTGACACTCAAAGATATAAAATGAAATGTCACAGCCACATTCTGACACTCAAAGATATAAAATGAAATGTCACAGCCACATTCTCACGCTCAAAGATATAAAATGAAATGTCACAGCCACATTCTCACGCTCAAGGATATAAAATGAAATGTCACAGCCACATTCTGACGCTCAAAGATATAAAATGAAATGTCACAGCCACATTCTCACGCTCAAAGATATAAAATGAAATGTCACAGCCACATTCTCGCGCTCAAAGATATAAAATGAAATGTCACAGCCGCATTCTCACGCTCAAAGATATAAAATGAAATGTCACAGCCACATTCTCAAGCTCAAAGATATAAAATGAAATGTCACAGCCACATTCTCACGCTCAAAGATATAAAATGAAATGTCACAGCCACATTCTCACGTTCAAAGATATAAAATGAAATGTCGCAGCCGCATTCTCACGCTTAAAGATATAAAATGAAATGTCACAGCCACATTCTCACGCTCAAAGATATAAAATGAAATGTCACAGCCACATTCTCACACTCAAAGATATAAAATGAAATGTCACAGCCACATTCTCACGCTCAAAGATATAAAATGAAATGTCACAGCCACATTTTCTTTCTTCCTTATATAAATGTTCACCGGTGTGCAGTAGGCAGTTGCTTGGATCCTGTTTTTGCATAAAATGATGATCTTGCAGAAAGATAAGACTTTTATAAAGTTTAGCATCTCACCAGATGTTCATGTCCTTCCAGCAAAGCCATGACTGGATGACTCCATTCTGATGACAGAAGCCATCCTGGCTGAGATTCTGTCCATGTTTGGTCATGTAACAGTTTATTTGTTCTTGCACTTGTGCTTTTTTTCTAAAGACATACCTGTTTCCAAAGTCAAATACATTTAAACTTTTTTATGATGTATTGGAAAACACGTATGTTTCCAAGGGTTTCTTTTTTTTGGGGGGGGGGGTAGATCATACCACATGTTTGGATGTTATAGTTCATTAAACAGTAAGGTAAGCCAAGGCTATCTCACATAACTGACACTGACAAGTGGAATATTTAATAAATAATACTATTATTCATTAGCAATGACCTTTGTTGGACTGCCCATAGTGTGACTTTGCTTTATTTTTTATGTTATCAGCAGGCTCATAGTCTACAATACCAACCCATTGTTAACGTCATAGCATCATGATATGATTGCCTGACAACAAGCAAGCTGCATGCAGCACACATGCTAAAAGATAGCACTTCTATTTTTTATTATTACTAAAATATTAAACTATTAAAAAATGTAAACTATTAAATTATGTTTCTCTGAGAGATTTGCCAGGTAAGTTAATTATTTAATCATCTTTAAAACAGAGTAAAAAGAAAAATGTAATTTTATTTTATATGCAAACAATTACATACTACTACTGCTAACTGATGCCTGCAGACATCTACCAGAGAGGTTTGTAAGAATCTGAGAAGCTGGGCAGAAGTGAGAAGTAGACTGTCATTCTACATCGGTAATACCGAGTACAAGCACCCAGGAGTTTTCACGGTACTGCCACTGGTAACGGGTGGGGTGAAATATTTGAGTTAGAAGGTTTACCCCACAGTTTAGGGGATCATAGATAGAAATAATAAGGAGTTTTTGAGTAAGATTATCTCACTGCTATATAGATGGAGTGGCTGTGTGCACTCGTAGGGGAGTGAGGAGGCAGTGGTGTGGATGTTGGCCATGCTGCAGACTCTGTATATGATGCTGCATATTCCCAGGTCAGTACAGGGATGGCTGATAAGAGGTTCCAGAAAATTTGTGGCACATTAGGTGTGGCAGGGCTGGGGGGTGAGAATACGTTGCAAAACATTTACTAGCCTAAATGTAACAGGGATCTGGGTGTTGTATGATATGTATAGGCTATATGAAGGATGGTAGTAACAACAGTGTGGTGAGTGAACGTAACTGAGTCTGAGGGGAGGGGATGGGAGGAAAATGTAAGGAAAAATCAGGGGCAACTGTTTATGTAGGCAACTGGAAGGGGATCAATTAGGGAGGCTGAAAAGGTGTCAGGAGCGAGAGTGTGCTGTACATCCAGGACAGTACAGACAAGATCTATGCAGGCCAATGACTTCAGGAGAGAGAGGGGAGGTTGTACATATGGATGAAAAAGGGCAGATCAGAGTGAAGGATCTGTGTCTAAATAAGGAGCCTAAAGAGGATGAGAAACATAAGCACTTTAGTAGGACCCTGGTTATCATATGAACATTGTCAAAGGAAAGTCAGAGGGACAGAAGGCAAAGAGCAGATGACAAACATAAGCACTTTAGTAGGACCCTGGTTATCATATGAACATTGTCAAAGGAAAGTCAGAGGGACAGAAGGCAAAGCACTTCTGCCCACATTTATAATACCTTCTAAGCCTAATGATGCCTCTGTTCCTATCCCCAACCCTACATCTGACTTTAGAAAAATCCTACAAGTAACAATACCACTATATGGCCTAAGTAAGTCGTAGTGTGAGTGGATTGGGAGAGGTCAGTGTGTGCATTTTCATTCTGCTAAGTTTCAGTGTTTTAACTATTCAGTGCTCATTGATTGAAGTTTTGCAGGTTGATCTTACTTCAGTCACTTAAATGTTATATATCTATATATTGGGTCTATGTCAGAACAACGAAAATGCAAACTCTCAAACACTCACATGAGCGAATAATCAGAAACTCGAAACTGGTATTGTGGAGGGCTGTGCCCCCACATCCCCTGCTAAATATATATTCCTACTCCAAGATGGCACTACAGTGAGGAAAGGGCAAACATTCTGATCTTCACTGTACTGCAATCCCAAAATACCAATTTCGAGTTTTGGATTATTCGCTCATGTGAGCATTCGAGAGTTTGCGTTTTCATCGTTCTGAAGTAGAGTCTATATATCTATACAGGGTCTACTTTGAAACATCTAAAACCCATAACATCTAATTTCATAACATTGAGACCAGAATATCGAAAACCCAAAAGATCAACAACCCATAACATTGGATTTCATAGCATCTAACACTACAAATAACAAGAAAATAACATCCCCTCCACATATAACAACACCAAACTACCAAACACACTTTTTACTACGTTTCTGCAGGGGGACAAGCCCCCCTGCACCCCCACACCCCCCCCGTAAATTAAATATACCAACTCAAAGATCGCACTACAGTGGGAAAAACTTAATTTCCTAACCCCACTGTACCAAGCCTCCCTGCAGAAACGTAGTAAAAAGTTTGGTAGTTTGATGTCATTATATGTCGTTATATGTGGAGGGGATGTTATTTTCATGTGATTTGTACTGTTAGATGGTATGAAATTCAATGTTATGGGTTTTAGATGTTTTGGGTTCTACATGTTCTGGTCTCAGTGTTATGAAATTAGATGTTATGGGTTTTAGATGTTTTGAAGGGGACCCATCTATACATACATATATACATACATGTATGTAGATATATATATATATATATATATATATATATATATATATATATATATATATATATATATATATATGTGTGTGTGTGTGTGTGTGTGTGTGTGTGTGTATGGATTAACTTTATATCCTCGAAATACTGAAATGTTGAAATTCAGTATGTCAAGGCTATAAAGTCAAAACCTAACATGAACGAAAACTCAGAATCGCAAAATTCAAAATCTCTCATAGCAGAGATTTTGAATTAGCACTTCTGCTGTCCACAAACACACACCTCCCCCCCACACACACACACACACAAGCTCTGTGTGTGTTTGTGTTCCTGTTCACTTCTGAACTGTAGTCATAAAATACTTTATGAATGTAAAAAATAATATATTGAAAAAGGAGACAAACCAGGTGTCTGTGAGCCATTATCTTCCTGATACACCTGTAGACATGTTTGCAATTCATAAACGTATATCAGACAAGCAGATCACCCCAGTGTATCACTAAGGTTTCAGAAAGCTATGAGGAGCGGATACATTATGCACATATATTCTGGGACTGCTAGTTTAACAGTATCATCACATTCTCCTGGAATATTTCGGCCTGCAATACTCGTATTACACAACTACTGAAGTGTCACTCTCCAGGCTGTGTGTTTTACTCTGAGAGGATGTGGTGGGAAGTGTGAGAATTGTAGGTCTCTCATGAATTCTTTGCATTCTAGATTTCTTCCCAGACGTTGACAGATTAAGAAGGGATTATATAGCAGCAATTAAGAGTGAAGTCCCTCCTTTTGGAGACTGGAAGGTAGCCAGGCTTGTTTGTCACTGTACAGTGTAAAGCAATTCTAAAAGTGAATAACAGATTTTATTAAATGTGGTCTGAAGTTGCATATAATTTACAGACGAAGCTTCAGCCACATCGTTAAGTCAATGATCAGTTTAGACATGCATGAATTCTTGCCTCAGGATACAGGAATTTAATGCCTTTGTTACCAGCAGTTACATTAAAAGACAGCTTTCTCTTGATAACATGAATACATTTTTAAATAATAAATGCAGGTAAATCAAGTAAGGACAATCAGAGGGAACTTAGAAAGACTGCTCAGTGAGCGCTGATATTCAGAAAACATCTCACCACCCAAATATCACAAAATAATCTTGGAAAAAACATTGCTATGTGACTATGCATGCTCCAAAACAATAACAATGGAGCGTGCAACTACAAAATGATGTTGCATCCTGCACATCCCCTGCTAATCATGTTGCATCCTGCACATCCCCTACTAATCATGTTGCATCCTGCACATCCCCTGCTAATCATGTTGCATCCTGCACATCCCCTGCTAATCATGTTGCATCCTGCACATCCCCTGCTAATCGTGTTGCATCCTGCACATCCCCTGCTAATCATGTTGCATCCTGCACATCCCCTGCTAATCGTGTTGCATCCTGCACATCCCCTGCTAATCATGTTGCATCCTGCACATCCCCTGCTAATCATACAGTCCAACTCCAAGATTGCACGCCATCAGACAAACAGCATATTCCCCAACCCCAGTAATGTAGCAATCTCACACAATTGTCGATCAGCTTTGTTGTTGTTACTTCAGTGTAAGTGATGCCTCCAATTCAGAAAAGTCTACTCAGCTACACAGTCTGTGGTCAGACTGTCAGTACCTGTTAAAAGGTATCCATGGTGACACTGCAATAATTCTGCAGCAACAGTGGTTATGGAAATGTAGCAAGTACTATGCATATACAGTATCTGTTATTATTCTGAAACAATGTTGTACTCACATTATTTGTAGTTAGATATTCTGTGCTTTATACAAGTACAATGTAGAAGTCTATAGAAACTTTGTTAGTAAAGTAACCACTTTGTATCAGGCATCATATAATGATGCATTTGCTGTCATGTAAAGTGCTGTTATACCATGATGTACTGCAGCCAAGGTTATCAATGTTGCATCACAAAGTGTGGCTCACTAATTTGGTTCTCAGATGGACTGCCTTCCGTGCAGCATCTTTGCACATTCCTCCTGTGTCCACATACATTTTTGCCAGGTGTTCCATTTTTCCCTTCATATCTAAAGGGCATGCAGTAAGTTAATTGTTAATCCTGCAGATAGCTTGCAGGTGAGTGCATGTGCAAATGCTCAGCTCGGCTGACATCTTGTGCAGGATTACTTTCTCTGCCTAGTATCTATTGAGAGACAGTATGGGCTCGGGATCTCCAGTGACTCTGAAAGGATTAAGCAGGTAATTGTGAAATCATAAAAGAAATTAATGAAAACTGAACAAGACATATTATTATAGTACTTTGAGCCAATAAAGGTGGGTCTCACTTTACACATCTTGCTGTATTAATACAGCACACATGATGTCCTTCTATATCACTGTTGCAGTATTCTTTACCATAGAGATCCCCTATGATGGGCAGCCTGATGTCTGGACAGTATACCAAAGCATTTTGGTAGTAAAGGGTACATCACACTTCACACATATGCTCCCCATTCACGGCGTAATGCATAAAGGTGACGTCTGGACGTACCATCCTCAGAACTAAAAAAGCCCCAACAGGAATGACAGTCCAAGGATAAAAATAGTCAACAAGCACATCCAGAAGGAAAAAAGACCAGGGGAAGGAGAGAGGGAATGAATACTGCAACATTGGAGAGAAGAACATCTACTGTTATGGTAAGATTTTACATAACTGTACTATGTCCTTCTGTATCACTGTTGCAGTGTTCTTTACCTAAGGGACAGTGAAGAGATTCTACATAACTGTACTCTGTCCTTCTGTATCACTGTTGCAGTGTTCTTTACCTATGGGACAGTGAAGAGATTCTACATAACTGTACTATGTCCTTCTGTATCACTGTTGCAGTGTTCTTTACCTAAGGGACAGTGAAGAGATTCTACATAACTGTACTATGTCCTTCTGTATCACTGTTGCAGTGTTCTTTACCTAAGGGAGAGTGAAGAGATTCTACATAACTGTACTATGTCCTTCTGTATCACTGTTGCAGTGTTCTTTATGTAAGGGAGAGTGAAGAGATTCTACATAACTGTACTATGTCCTTCTGTATCACTGTTGCAGTGTTCTTTACCTAAGGGACAGTGAAGAGATTCTACATAACTGTACTATGTCCTTCTGTATCACTGTTGCAGTGTTCTTTACCTATGGTACACTGAAGAGATTCTACATAACTGTACTATGTCCCTCTGTATCACTGTTGCAGTGTTCTTTACCTAAGGGAGAGTGAAGAGATTCTACATAACTGTACTATATCCTTCCGTGTTTTTTACATAAGGGAGAGTGAAGAGATTCTACATAACTGTACTATGTCCTTCTGTATCACTGTTGCAGTGTTCTTTACCTATGGGAGAGTGAAGAGATTCTACATAACTGTACTCTGTCCTTCTGTATCACTGTTGCAGTGTTCTTTACGTAAGGGAGAGTGAAGAGATTCTACATAACTGTACTCTGTCCTTCCGTATCACTGTTGCAGTGTTCTTTATGTAAGGGAGAGTGAAGAGATTCTACATAACTGTACTTTGTCCTTCTGTATCACTGTTGCAGTGTTCTTTACCTAAGGGACAGTGAAGAGATTCTACATAACTGTACTATGTCCTTCTGTATCACTGTTGCAGTGTTCTTTACCTAAGGGAGAGTGAAGAGATTCTACATAACTGTACTCTGTCCTTCTGTATCACTGTTGCAGTGTTCTTTACCTAAGGGACAGTGAAGAGATTCTACATAACTGTACTATGTCCTTCTGTATCACTGTTGCAGTGTTCTTTACGTAAGGGAGAGTGAAGAGATTCTACATAACTGTACTATGTCCTTCTGTATCACTGTTGCAGTGTTCTTTACCTAAGGGAGAGTGAAGAGATTCTACATAACTGTACTCTGTCCTTCTGTATCACTGTTGCAGTGTTCTTTACGTAAGGGAGAGTGAAGAGATTCTACATAACTGTACTATGTCCTTCTGTATCACTGTTGCAGTGTTCTTTACCTAAGGGACAGTGAAGAGATTCTACATAACTGTACTATGTCCTTCTGTATCACTGTTGCAGTGTTCTTTACGTAAGGGAGAGTGAAGAGATTCTACATAACTGTACTATGTCCTTCTGTATCACTGTTGCAGTGTTCTTTACGTAAGGGAGAGTGAAGAGATTCTACATAACTGTACTATGTCCTTCCGTATCACTGTTGCAGTGTTCTTTACGTAAGGGAGAGTGAAGAGATTCTACATAACTGTACTCTGTCCTTCTGTATCACTGTTGCAGTGTTCTTTACCTATGGGACAGTGAAGAGATTCTACATAACTGTACCATGTCCTTCTGTATCACTGTTGCAGTGTTCTTTACGTAAGGGAGAGTGAAGAGATTCTACATAACTGTACTATGTCCTTCTGTATCACTGTTGCAGTGTTCTTTACCTATGGGACAGTGAAGAGATTCTACATAACTGTACTATGTCCTTCTGTATCACTGTTGCAGTGTTCTTTACATAAGGGAGAGTGAAGAGATTCTACATAACTGTACTATGTCCTTCTGTATCACTGTTGCAGTGTTCTTTACCTAAGGGAGAGTGAAGAGATTCTACATAACTGTACTATGTCCTTCTGTATCACTGTTGCAGTGTTCTTTAGGTAAGGGAGAGTGAAGAGATTCTACATAACTGTACTATGTCCTTCTGTATCACTGTTGCAGTGTTCTTTACCTAAGGGAGAGTGAAGAGATTCTACATAACTGTACTATGTCCTTCTGTATCACTGTTGCAGTGTTCTTTACGTAAGGGAGAGTGAAGAGATTCTACATAACTGTACTATGTCCTTCTGTATCACTGTTGCAGTGTTCTTTACCTAAGGGACAGTGAAGAGATTCTACATAACTGTACTATGTCCTTCTGTATCACTGTTGCAGTGTTCTTTACGTAAGGGAGAGTGAAGAGATTCTACATAACTGTACTATGTCCTTCTGTATCACTGTTGCAGTGTTCTTTACGTAAGGGAGAGTGAAGAGATTCTACATAACTGTACTATGTCCTTCTGTATCACTGTTGCAGTGTTCTTTACGTAAGGGAGAGTGAAGAGATTCTACATAACTGTACTATGTCCTTCTGTATCACTGTTGCAGTGTTCTTTACCTAAGGGACAGTGAAGAGATTCTACATAACTGTACTATGTCCTTCTGTATCACTGTTGCAGTGTTCTTTACCTAAGGGACAGTGAAGAGATTCTACATAACTGTACTATGTCCTTCTGTATCACTGTTGCAGTGTTCTTTACCTAAGGGAGAGTGAAGAGATTCTACATAACTGTACTATGTCCTTCTGTATCACTGTTGCAGTGTTCTTTACCTAAGGGAGAGTGAAGAGATTCTACATAACTGTACTATGTCCTTCTGTATCACTGTTGCAGTGTTCTTTACCTAAGGGACAGTGAAGAGATTCTACATAACTGTACTATGTCCTTCTGTATCACTGTTGCAGTGTTCTTTACCTAAGGGAGAGTGAAGAGATTCTACATAACTGTACTATGTCCTTCTGTATCACTGTTGCAGTGTTCTTTACCTAAGGGAGAGTGAAGAGATTCTACATAACTGTACTATGTCCTTCTGTATCACTGTTGCAGTGTTCTTTACGTAAGGGAGAGTGAAGAGATTCTACATAACTGTACTATGTCCTTCTGTATCACTGTTGCAGTGTTCTTTACCTAAGGGAGAGTGAAGAGATTCTACATAACTGTACTATGTCCTTCTGTATCACTGTTGCAGTGTTCTTTACCTAAGGGAGAGTGAAGAGATTCTACATAACTGTACTATGTCCTTCTGTATCACTGTTGCAGTGTTCTTTACGTAAGGGAGAGTGAAGAGATTCTACATAACTGTACTATGTCCTTCTGTATCACTGTTGCAGTGTTCTTTACGTAAGGGAGAGTGAAGAGATTCTACATAACTGTACTATGTCCTTCTGTATCACTGTTGCAGTGTTCTTTACATAAGGGAGAGTGAAGAGATTCTACATAACTGTACTATGTCCTTCTGTATCACTGTTGCAGTGTTCTTTACCTAAGGGAGAGTGAAGAGATTCTACATAACTGTACTATGTCCTTCTGTATCACTGTTGCAGTGTTCTTTACGTAAGGGAGAGTGAAGAGATTCTACATAACTGTACTATGTCCTTCTGTATCACTGTTGCAGTGTTCTTTACCTAAGGGAGAGTGAAGAGATTCTACATAACTGTACTCTGTCCTTCTGTATCACTGTTGCAGTGTTCTTTACCTAAGGGAGAGTGAAGAGATTCTACATAACTGTACTATGTCCTTCTGTATCACTGTTGCAGTGTTCTTTACCTAAGGGACAGTGAAGAGATTCTACATAACTGTACTATGTCCTTCCGTATCACTGTTGCAGTGTTCTTTACGTAAGGGAGAGTGAAGAGATTCTACATAACTGTACTATGTCCTTCTGTATCACTGTTGCAGTGTTCTTTACCTAAGGGACAGTGAAGAGATTCTACATAACTGTACTATGTCCTTCTGTATCACTGTTGCAGTGTTCTTTACCTAAGGGAGAGTGAAGAGATTCTACATAACTGTACTATGTCCTTCTGTATCACTGTTGCAGTGTTCTTTACGTAAGGGAGAGTGAAGAGATTCTACATAACTGTACTATGTCCTTCTGTATCACTGTTGCAGTGTTCTTTACGTAAGGGACAGTGAAGAGATTCTACATAACTGTACTATGTCCTTCTGTATCACTGTTGCAGTGTTCTTTACATAAGGGAGAGTGAAGAGATTCTACATAACTGTACTATGTCCTTCTGTATCACTGTTGCAGTGTTCTTTACCTAAGGGAGAGTGAAGAGATTCTACATAACTGTACTCTGTCCCTCTGTATCACTGTTGCAGTGTTCTTTACGTAAGGGAGAGTGAAGAGATTCTACATAACTGTACTATGTCCTTCTGTATCACTGTTGCAGTGTTCTTTACCTAAGGGACAGTGAAGAGATTCTACATAACTGTACTATGTCCTTCTGTATCACTGTTGCAGTGTTCTTTACGTAAGGGAGAGTGAAGAGATTCTACATAACTGTACTATGTCCTTCTGTATCACTGTTGCAGTGTTCTTTACCTAAGGGACAGTGAAGAGATTCTACATAACTGTACTATGTCCTTCTGTATCACTGTTGCAGTGTTCTTTACATAAGGGAGAGTGAAGAGATTCTACATAACTGTACTATGTCCTTCTGTATCACTGTTGCAGTGTTCTTTACCTAAGGGAGAGTGAAGAGATTCTACATAACTGTACTATGTCCTTCTGTATCACTGTTGCAGTGTTCTTTACCTAAGGGAGAGTGAAGAGATTCTACATAACTGTACTATGTCCTTCTGTATCACTGTTGCAGTGTTCTTTACCTAAGGGAGAGTGAAGAGATTCTACATAACTGTACTATGTCCTTCTGTATCACTGTTGCAGTGTTCTTTACGTAAGGGAGAGTGAAGAGATTCTACATAACTGTACTATGTCCTTCTGTATCACTGTTGCAGTGTTCTTTACCTAAGGGACAGTGAAGAGATTCTACATAACTGTACTATGTCCTTCTGTATCACTGTTGCAGTGTTCTTTACGTAAGGGAGAGTGAAGAGATTCTACATAACTGTACTATGTCCTTCTGTATCACTGTTGCAGTGTTCTTTACATAAGGGAGAGTGAAGAGATTCTACATAACTGTACTATGTCCTTCTGTATCACTGTTGCAGTGTTCTTTACCTAAGGGAGAGTGAAGAGATTCTACATAACTGTACTATGTCCTTCTGTATCACTGTTGCAGTGTTCTTTACCTAAGGGACAGTGAAGAGATTCTACATAACTGTACTATGTCCTTCTGTATCACTGTTGCAGTGTTCTTTACCTATGAGACAGTGAAGAGATTCTACATAACTGTACTATGTCCTTCTGTATCACTGTTGCAGTGTTCTTTACCTAAGGGAGAGTGAAGAGATTCTACATAACTGTACTATGTCCTTCTGTATCACTGTTGCAGTGTTCTTTACCTAAGGGACAGTGAAGAGATTCTACATAACTGTACTATGTCCTTCTGTATCACTGTTGCAGTGTTCTTTACCTAAGGGACAGTGAAGAGATTCTACATAACTGTACTATGTCCTTCTGTATCACTGTTGCAGTGTTCTTTACCTAAGGGAGAGTGAAGAGATTCTACATAACTGTACTATGTCCTTCTGTATCACTGTTGCAGTGTTCTTTACCTAAGGGAGAGTGAAGAGATTCTACATAACTGTACTCTGTCCTTCTGTATCACTGTTGCAGTGTTCTTTACATAAGGGAGAGTGAAGAGATTCTACATAACTGTACTATGTCCTTCTGTATCACTGTTGCAGTGTTCTTTACCTAAGGGACAGTGAAGAGATTCTACATAACTGTACTATGTCCTTCTGTATCACTGTTGCAGTGTTCTTTACCTAAGGGAGAGTGAAGAGATTCTACATAACTGTACTATGTCCTTCTGTATCACTGTTGCAGTGTTCTTTACCTAAGGGACAGTGAAGAGATTCTACATAACTGTACTATGTCCTTCTGTATCACTGTTGCAGTGTTCTTTACCTAAGGGAGAGTGAAGAGATTCTACATAACTGTACTATGTCCTTCTGTATCACTGTTGCAGTGTTCTTTACCTAAGGGAGAGTGAAGAGATTCTACATAACTGTACTATGTCCTTCTGTATCACTGTTGCAGTGTTCTTTACCTAAGGGAGAGTGAAGAGATTCTACATAACTGTACTATGTCCTTCTGTATCACTGTTGCAGTGTTCTTTACCTAAGGGAGAGTGAAGAGATTCTACATAACTGTACTATGTCCTTCTGTATCACTGTTGCAGTGTTCTTTACCTAAGGGACAGTGAAGAGATTCTACATAACTGTACTATGTCCTTCTGTATCACTGTTGCAGTGTTCTTTACCTAAGGGACAGTGAAGAGATTCTACATAACTGTACTATGTCCTTCTGTATCACTGTTGCAGTGTTCTTTACCTAAGGGACAGTGAAGAGATTCTACATAACTGTACTATGTCCTTCTGTATCACTGTTGCAGTGTTCTTTACCTAAGGGACAGTGAAGAGATTCTACATAACTGTACTATGTCCTTCTGTATCACTGTTGCAGTGTTCTTTACCTAAGGGACAGTGAAGAGATTCTACATAACTGTACTATGTCCTTCTGTATCACTGTTGCAGTGTTCTTTACCTAAGGGAGAGTGAAGAGATTCTACATAACTGTACTATGTCCTTCTGTATCACTGTTGCAGTGTTCTTTATGTAAGGGAGAGAGCAAAAGCTCAAGATGAAGATTAGGAGGAGGAAGGGCCAGCAGAGCCCTCTAGGAAGCTATAGAAAATGGCTCTGGTAATACCAGCTCTGGCCCTAGAAATCACAACCAACTTATAGTGCTTAAGTCTAGGTAGCTGGCCAAGAATAGAATTAGTACCCAAACCCTTGAAAAAAGCGCCAGCCAGAAGAAGCCACAGTCCTAGTAGAATGAGCCTTAACAGAAGAAGGAAGGCTCTTCCCATGAAAAGAATAACAAAAATAAACGGATTTAGAGATCCAAGAAGAAATTGTTTGCTTGGAAACCACCAAACCTAAAGACCTAGGATGAAAAGAAACAAAATCTGTTCAGATTTAGAAAATCTTTAGTCTTATTCAAATAATATCTGAGTTGTCTATGCAAATCCAAGGCGTGCAAAAGCTTCTCACTAGCAAGCTGCGAAGAAGGGAAAAAATTGGGCAAATGAATACACTGATTGAGACAACTCATTAACCACCTTTGGCATAAAAGGATGAGTACAAAGGGACACCCTGTCCTTATGGAAAACTAAAAAAGGAGGAACAGCTATAAGGGCTTGCAGCTTAGACACCTGCCTGGCAGAAGTAAGGGCCAAAAGAAGAACAGTCTTCCAAGAACAATGCTGTCTGTAAGGAAGCTGAAGCAGCAGGTTCAAAAGGGGCCTGAGCCAATTTTTCTAAAATAAATGTAGGTCCCAGGAAGGTCAGGCTTCCTGGGAGGACTAATGTGAGGGACACCTTTAAGAAACTGTTTGGCCTCAAATCTATAGGCTAAAGGAGGATTTAAAGACAGGCAAGCAAAAATAGCTGAAAGGTGGATCTTAACCAAATAATATGCCAACCCAGCATTGAGCAATTCACACAAATAAGAGCGAACCAAAGGAACATCCACAAGTGGATCCAGGTTACAAGAAAGACACCAACAGGAAACCTCTTCCATTTGGATAAGTAAGATTTCCTAGTAGTGGGTTTCCTGGCCTCCTGCATAACCCAAAGCATGTCCTCAGAAAAAAGGTGTCTGTAAGGGATGAAAACCCTATCCTCCACAATGTTAGTTGAAGTGTGGAAAAGTGGAGATGGATGACAGATCCCTTGTCTTGTGTGACTAGGTTCATCCTGTGAGGTAACTTGTGATAATTGCCCTTGGCAAGATGCAGAAGGAGAGGGAACCAGTGCTGTCTGGGCCAAAAGGGAATCACCAGCAAGATTTTGTGAGCATCCTGTTTTATCTTGAACAGGACTTTCAGAATGAGATAAAGGGGAGGAAAAGCATAAAGTATTCCCTTCCAAGAAAAAAAGAAGGCGTCAACTTTCCATGCCAGAGGGCATGGAACTCTGGCACAAAATAGAGGAAGTTGTCTGTTCAGAGGGGAGGCAAAGAGATCTGCTTGAGGAGTACCCCATTGGTGGACAATATCCAGAAACATATCCCTGTGAAGCACACACTCATGGGATAGTGTTATAGGCCTGCTCAGAGAATCTGCCACTATGCTCTGATCTGAGGGAATGTACATTTCCTGAAGGGTCATCTGATACTGAATAGCTAGCTCCCAAACCTGAAGGGCTAACCTGCATCAGAATGCATATGTGTGATGTACAACATATCCTTTACAAACAAGACACTTTGGTATACAGGCCAGACATTGGGCTGCCCTTGGCAGGGGGATCCCTGTTGTAAAGAACACTGCAAAAGTGAGGAAAAGGACATCTACTGTTATGGTAAGATTTTACACAATTGTACTATCTCCATTTATACATTGTATCAGCACACATATGGTGTTAATTTGCAAGTATCTTATAATGTAATTACAGTACATGTGGTCATAATGTAGTTACCATGTAATTTCATAGGCTAGTACTAGGCTAACTGCCCTTGCGATCCATTTTAAGCCTAACCAATTATCCCTTGTAAGATTCAAACCTTGTACCTTGTGCTTGCAAGGCAAACAACTTAACCATTAGGCCACCCTCCTACGGTAACCATACAGCTATCTATAAGAATACATTACATAAACTCAGCACAAACCATTTAAACAGCAAATTCTGAGTAGCAATGCATACATTTTTAAACTAACCCATCAGTGTTTGTGACCAGCCTTCTTATAACATGGAAGTATATGTTCTGTGCTACATTTCTATATAGTTATTCCTATAAGTATTGTATTGCTACATAAGAGGTCACTAGTTATAGTATATCCACTGGCATCTGTACTTTTAGGACAGCCTTTGTTGTCATGCTGCAGGCATATTTCATGTCCAGAACCTTTGTTCACAGAGTAGCCATCTTTTACGGTATATTGGTTTTGGTCAGTGTCATTTGGCTTGAGTGGTTGTGGACGAGCTGATTTTCCTTTGGTCAGCAAAAAATCAACTCACTCATCTAGATTTGTGCTCTGGTGGGGTTGTAGTGTTGACTGTACGGTGCACTTACAGGCTGGCTTTGCCCCTCTCACTGTATAGTAAACTTACAGGCTGCCTCTGTCCAACCACCATTCATATCAACAATCAGCTACAACTGTCATAAGAAGTTATCTGTGATTAGCCATTGTCAGCTGAACATGGAGAATGAAGAAGGACTCATTACTTATTGGATGTGTTCTTATTGGGTTTTATCTGTGATTTAGGCAAAACTAGAAAATATAGCATGTGTGAATGGATTTGGGTGTGTGTGTGTGTCTGTGTGTGTGTATGTGTGTGTGTGTGTGTTTGCATGTACATGTTAATGCGTGTGTGTGTGTGTGTGTGTGTGTGTGTGTGTGTGTGTGTGTGTGTGTGTGTGTGTGTGTGTGTGTGTGTGTGTGTGTGTGTGTGTGTGTGTGTGTGTGTGTGTGTGTGTGTGTGTGTGTGTGTGTAAAGGAGCTTATGTTACATATGCTGGTCAGTGTTTGGGAAGGTTTCTTTCATCTGACACTGCTGAGGTAGCTGGATTTGACATAGGATCATAGGAACATAAGAGCAAAACTGGGCATGCTATCACAGGGACCATGAGATGCCTAGCCATATACACCTTTAATTTAAGTAGACACACTTAGAAGTTCTTGCAGCCCTTTATGAGTACTTAATACTGTTCACCTCCCAAATCAAGCAATGACTTCCATGATGACCCAGGTGTAAATATGTGTCCGTCCCTCCAAGCATCAAAACTATCCTTTAAGACAGGGAAAGTACTACTGTAAAAGAAAAGTAACAGGGAAGGGAGGTGGGTTCTGCCAGGCACCACATACATTCTGTCCTCTAAGGTTTGTTTGTACATTATGGTATGTACTGATCTTTGAGGATATTATTTAATGTAAATTATTTTGAGTATGCAGACCCCCAAAAAGGTGTATTCCATATCAGAGTATGGATATTTAACAACTTTTATTAGTCAGAACAGATAATATCAAGTTTGTTTCTAATCTAGTAATATATAACCATGAGCTCAATTTTGGTACCTTTAACTAGAGTATTTTAGGTGAGCCTATTAAGTACAGTACCTCAGAGTTCATGTCAAGCAGATAGTATTGCATGTGCAGTGCTTGTTTTCACATCATACATGCCATATACACATTGCATTTATGGCTTTTCAGCAGAAAACATAAAGAGTCTTAGTTTTCTCTGACGCATACATCTCTTCCTGGTAATCCCTTTGAGCAACGTTCAGAAGCAGTGTACGTGGCCATGTGGCTTTCTGTAAGGTTTTACAGCACTACTTTCAGACATGGTTATAAGTTCACCTATAATACCTGGTCATTAGGTTGTGTGACAGCTATAATGAGCTCACTTCCTGCTAGCACAAAATATTTTGTAGACATACATTTGTCCAGTCAATGTTTAACAATGGAACAATGTCTGAGGGGGGCATCATTCATCAGTAAGCTGTTCCTTATAAAGGACACTCTATGTAGATCCTCTGCAGAGGATATAAGAGTGTCACGAATGGTCACTTGTACTGAATTTTAGAGCTAACAATTCAAACAAATAAGGGTCCTGTGGAATTTAAAAAAGCCAGAATATTGGTTTTTTATCATGTTTTATGCCATGGAGAGCAATATTATACATTTCAGTTATACCTTAGATTTATGTAATTTTTCTATAAATTTCTGTCACTTCAATACAGTCTTTGGAAAAAAAAATATGCATGTTAGGCAAGGTCCAGCTAATGAACTTTTCAATCAGTGTGGCGCTACTTAATGACACGTCTAAACAACAAACTGCTACACTTTGAGGCCCTCCTGTATTCGCAGGACATCCATGTATATGTTGCTACAGAAACCTGGTTTAAGAGCCCAGAGACTACTCCCTCAATACCTGAGTTTTATTTTTACCAGGCATTTAGACCTGGTAGAAACTGAGGTGAAATATCCACATTTGGTAGAAAAAATGTTACTTTGAGACAGATGCCAAGATACCCACAAGTGAAGCTTATACAGATTCAGTCTAAATTAAGTTCAGCTATCAGTTCAAAGCATGCTACAAAACTCCCTCCAAGTCTCCAGAAAAATCTCACAACAGTTCTAAACATTCTGGATGAAATCCCCATAAGTCGGAATGCTGTTATCCTGAGTGATTTTAACCATCCAGTGGTTAATTGGAAGACGTATATCACTAACATGAAATATGCACAAAAATTCTTAGACTTTTATAAACAAAAACTCTCTGGACTAGATTGCCAAAGAATTTACTAGAGAACAGAATACAGCAGACCTACTCTTAACAAACTTAGCCTCTGTATGTACCATCCTCAAGGTGTCCACCTCACTGGTCAGTAGTCATATAAGACCACAAATCTCAAAACTATCAGAAACAAATATATTTGCCTTTGTTTACTAGGAAATTCTGATTAGGTTTGACAAAACCCTTTTCAGTGGAGGCCAGAGAAAATAGTCTTTAAATTTGAGTATAACGGTGTTATGATGTTGATATTGCAAAGAGTTATACAGAAAACTTCTACTCAGGCCTGGACAAATGTATTAAATTAGAAGTCCTAACTAGATCCAAAAAATGGGGAGGTCTAAAAGCAAACCAGTGTGGTTGTCCTCAAACATTAACAAGCTATATAATAAAAGGAAGACTAGGCCGATTTATACGTACGTATAGGTCCCTATCAACGAATGACATTTTCAGTGCACTTGCATCGAACATGTCATTCGTTGAACTGTTAATACTGAGATCGTGGTACAGTGAGGATCAGGAAACTTGCCCTTTTCCCACTGTAGTGCGATCTCAGAGTTGGTATTTATTATTAGCGGGGGTGAGCGGAATTCGATGAATGGCATTTCTGATGAAATGTTCATTGTAGGGACTTTTCACTGACAATATGGATCTGTATGTGTGTGTGTGTGTGTGTGTGTGTGTGTGTGTGTGTGTGTGTGTGTGTGTGTGTGTGTATATACATATATATATATATATATGTATATATATATATATATATATATATATATATATATATATATATATATATATATATATATATATATATATATATATATATATATATATATATATATATATATGTATATATATCGCGGATATAAAAAGTGTACACACCCCTGTTAAAATCCCAGGTTTTTGTGATATAAAAAAATGAGACCACAATAAATCATTTCAAAACTTTTCCCACCTTTAATGTGACCTATTACTTGTTTAATTCAATTGAAAAACAAACAAATCTGTTAGGGGAAAAATATAAAAAATAAACTATGTACAATAAGCTGGTTGCATAAGTGTGCACACCCTTAAACTAATACTTTGTTGAAGCACCTTTTGATTTAATTACAGCATTCAGTCTTCTTGGGTAGGAGTCTATCAGCTGGGCACATCTTGACTTGGCAAAATTTGCCCACTCTTCCTTGCAATTGTGCTCCAAATCTGTCAGATTGCAAGGGCATGTCTTGTGCACAGCTCTCTTCAGGTCACCCCACAGATTTTCTATTGGATTTAGGTCTGGGTTCTGGCAGGGCCATTCCAAAACTTTAATTTTCTTCTGGTGAAGTCATTCTTTTGTTGATTTGGATCCATGCTTGGGGTCATTGTCATGTTGAAAGGTGAAATTTCAGCTTTCTAGCAGACGTTTGAAGGTTTGGGCCAAAAGTGACTGGTATTTGGAACTGTTCATAATTTCCACCACCTTGACTAAAGCCCCAGTTCCAGCTGAAGAAAAGCAACCTCAAAGCATGATACTGCCAACCACCATGCTTCACAGTGGGGATGGTGCTCTTTTGGTGATGCACCAGTCCAATTGTCCACCTATTTTTTTGTTTTTCAGCCAAACGTACATTTTGGAATTGAGGCCAAAAAGTTTAACCTTGGTCTCATCAGACCATAACACATTTTCCTGCATGTTTTTGGGAGACTTGATGTATTGTTTTGCAAATTTTAGCTGGGCTGGATGCTTTTCTGTGTAAGAAAAGGCTTCCATCTTGTAACCCTACCCCATAGCACAGACATATGGAGAATACGGGAGATTGTTCACACGTAGTACACAACCAGTACTTGCCAGAAATTCTTGCAGCTTCTTCAGTGTTGCTGAAGGTCTCTTGGCAGCCTCCCTGACCAGTTTTCATCTTGTCATTTCATCAATTTTGGAGGGACGTCCAGTTCTTTGCACCATCACTGTTGTCCCATATTTTCTCTACTTTTTGATGACTGTCTTTACTGTGTTCCATGGTACATCCAATGCTGTGGAAATTTTTTTGTACCCTTCTCCTGACTGATACCTTTCAACAATAAGATCCCTTTAATGCTTTGTAAGTTCTCTGTGAACTATGGCTTTTGCTGTAGCAAGCAACTGAGTAAATGACAGGAAAATCCTACTAGGACAGCTGAACTTTATTTGGGGTTAATCAGAGTATCTTTAATTGATGGCAGGTGTGTACCGAAGAAGACTGAATGCTGTAATTAAATCAAAAGGTGCTTCAACAAAGTATTAGACTAAAGGTGTGCACACTTATGCAACTAGCTTATTGTACATTTTTTATTTTTTATATTTTTTCCTCTAACATTTGTTTATTTTTCAATTGAATTATACAGGTTATAAGTCACATTAAAGGTGGGAAAAGTTTTGAAATGATTTATTGTGATCTCATTTTTTTATATATCACAAAAAACTGGAATTTTAACAGGGGTGTGTACACTTTTTACATCCACTGTGTGCGTATATATATATATATATATATATATATATATATATATATATATATATATATATATAGCATGTATGTATTCTTTAATGATTCCTAAATGAAGGAAACACCAAACAGATGGATAAAAAAATAAAATAGGACATAAGAAAAATAAGAGAGTCTCATAAATTCAGACTAGTTGTGGAAGCCAAAGACAACTACAATTCCTTCTTTAGTTAAGTCAGAAAAATAAGAAATAATTCCCAACATTGCTCCAAGTTAATTCATAATCAAACTAACTATGCCAATCTAGTGGGTACTGACAACATACTGGCAAATAAAATCAGTGACATCTTCACCCCAGTGGCATCTATTTCAAACCCCAGTTATCCCTAATAGAATCAAACCACAAACAATTATGAATGAGCATGTAGTGAAGTTCCTCTCCAAAACTAAGAATACCTTGGCCACGGGGTCTGAAAACGTACCTGATTTTCTAATTAATAGCACTAAGTGAGCATTAGCAGACCCGCTGATCAACTTCATCCTGAGCCTAACAACTGGCTTTGTCCCACGGGAGTGGCACAACAGCAGACCCGCTGATCAACTTCATCCTGAGCCTAACAACTGGCTTTGTCCCACGGGAGTGGCACAACAGCTGTTGTGATGCCTCCTCTCTAGAGTGGCCCCACCACAGTAGCACTAAGCGAGCGTTAGCAGACCCGCTGATCAACTTCATCCTGAGCCTAACAACTGGCTTTGTCCCATGGGAGTGGCACAACAGCTGTTGTGATGCCTCCTCTCTAGAGTGGCCCCACCACAGTAGCACTAAGTGAGCGTTAGCAGACCCACTGATCAAATTCATCCTGAGCCTAACAACTGGCTTTGTCCCACGGGAGTGGCACAACAGCTGTTGTGATGCCTCCTCTCTAGAGTGGCCCCACCACAGACCTTGGGAATTATAGACCTGTCAGTCCAATAAGTCTTATATGCAAAACCATGGAAGGTATCCCAACTGACCTAATTAAGTATGATATCAAACATCGAATCAAACTCAACCTCTGGCAGTTTGACTTTGTCCCTATGCCCCTCAGAGACAGGCTCATTTGTTGCTGCTCACAAACTTGCTCTGCTAACAATGACCATCTTAATATGGTTAATAAGATACTTGTGTTTTTACAAAGCTAGTCTTCTATTGCCTCATGTATACTGACAGATTACCTTCTGTTGATTGAACTGCCTAGATCCTACCTAATCAATCCAGTGAATTTCCTTGAGAGGGTTACTTAGACTGTAGACTGTGGGCAAGCTGTCCTCACAACTTTCCTTGATCTTGCCAAGACATTTGATACCATACCACATGCAAATATAATAAGCAAATTGAAGGAGCTCCAAACTGACTTGTATGTGGTTAGGTCGACAGCCAACTGGCCCAGAGACGGTAAGAGTAGGGGATGCTTCCTCTGAGAGTGTGAAAGTGGTCAGTGGTGTTCTGCAAGGACCTGTGCTGGGATGTCCGATGTTCAGCGTCTACTTCTCAGATCGGACAAGAAGGGGACAGATCCATGGAATGGATAAAAAGGGGACAGATCCATGGAATGGATAAAAAGGGGACAGATCCATGGAATGGACAAGAAGGAATATGACCAAAGACTAAAAGATCAAGAGCTCTTCACATTTGAGATGAGAAAAGATGGGCATCATGATACTGGTGAACAAGATCATATCAGGGGGATGTACCAAGGTTATTCTGAACAGCTGAGACAAAGAGAGGGAAGGAGGGTTACAGGCAGCAAATTGTAGAGACTAACTACCTCTTGGATGTGTAACCATGTTGTGAAGTGATGGATGACGAACTACCTCTTGGATGTGTAAATATGTTGTGAAGTGATGGATGACTACCTCCTGGATGTGTAAACATGTTGTGAAGTGATGGACGACTAACTACCTCCTGGATGTGTAAACATGTTGTGAAGTGATGGACGACTAACTACCTCCTGGATGTGTAAACATGTTGTGAAGTGATGGATGACTAACCACCTCCTGGATGTGTAAACATGTCGTGAAGTGATGGACAACTAACTACCTCCTGGATGTGTAAACATGTTGTGAAGTGATGGATGACTACCTACCTCCTGGATGTGTAAACATGTTGTGAAGCGATGGACAACTAACTACCTCCTGGATGTGTAAACATGTTGTGAAGTGATGGACTGGGTTACTGGGATGGATGGTGGACAGGGAGTCTACAGAGTTATTCAAGAGGGCATCAGACAGGTGGAAAATGGTGAGTGGATAGGTAGTAAAGAAATTTAGGTAGAATGCTAATATACTTAAAAGGGTAGACCAGATAGCTATATTGCCTTATTCTGCCACCAAGCTAATGTAATGTAATACCATATAATTTAGTACAATGCAATGTAATATAATGTAATGTACTGTAATGTAATGTAAAAGGAGGCTCTGTTCAAGCTGATGAAAAGAAACAGATGGATTTATGAGAGCCTGTGGGTTAACAAGTGTGTTCTGTTATTTATTTATTTTTTGCATCACAGTGGTGGCTACCTGACTGTTAGTGGGAACAGAGTGGCATCACTATATCAGAACGTATCAAAGGACTTCTTCCATGGTGTAACACTTTTAGTTAATGACAAAAAAAGCTGCATTTATAGATTTATGGTTAGATCTTAGCTGCATTATTTTTTACAGTAGTATCTGTACGGTGTCACATTCTAGAGAATCTACAGATATCTTCCATGCATATTTGTTTTCCCTTAACTTTTACCTTAGATTGCTATCCTTATGTATTCTCTTGCTGTGGAATTATGACAACCTCTTAACTAAAGGTGGACCTCAGCATTTGGTAACAAAAGAAGATACAGTATCTGGCAGGATATAGTGCAGGTTGCTAGGTGAGCATTTGTGGTTCAACCAAAGTAAGTGCAAGTCCATATACCTTGGTGGGGGGAATTCAAGGGCTGCCTTACATATTAGGAGGGGTCACCCTAAGGTAGACAGGAAAATAAACAGAGATGGGCGTTACACACATCCAGGCCCAAACCAGAATGTAACATATTGCACTGTAAGAAGACAATGAAAATGCCAGAGTGCACCGCTGAGATGGGGACTCTAGAGAGGCAGATATGCTCATCCTATTATATGGGTCATTATTCAAGGCCTGAAATATTAAGTGCTGTTCTGGAAACAGATTTTTCAATTGTTCAGACTTTTTGCAGAATGTTGAGATTTTTGCCTCACGTTTTTGATCTGTTCCACATAAAACTTTTTTTTTTCTCAAAAAATTTTTTATTAATTATATGAATAGCAAGACAATTAAAAGATTATACATAACAAGAAGGCATAAATGAACATATAACAATTTATCTAGTGATAACAACCTTCATGAGATTTTGATAAGTTATTTAGAAATAAAACATACACCATATGTACACTATATACAAGTTAGGCAACCTGAGAGAAAAAAAAAAATATATATATATATATTTAACATTAACTATTTAATATGTTTAGAACCTTTTCTAACACAACCTTTCTAATAGCTTTTTTTTTGGACTTCCACCTAAGTATCTTTGAGCATCAATAAATTTAAAAGCCATTTTCTGGAAAGTAACCCATTTTAATTTAGAACGATCAATCCAATTTTGTATTATATAAAGTTTTAGTAATGAGCAAATAAAAATGATAACATGAATATCAACTTTTGAAAGATGAATCAATGGAATATGTAGAATAGCAAATTCCCACGTCAACGTGGATTTTTGATATCCCATTTTCTGCAGTCTGACTTTCAAAGATGTCCACAATCTGTGAGAAAAATGACAATACCATAGAATATGAAGGAGGTCTGCTTGGGGATGAGAACAGCATGAACACGAAGGGGACTTATTTGGGTTAAATTTGTTTAATTTGATTGGGGTAAAGTAGGCATCATTATTAATCATTAATTGTGTGTATGCTAATTTTTAAAAGGGATAAATTCCTTAGCGTGTCTAATAGCCAGGACTTTCTGAGATTCTGACAATTGGGAATTATAATTCAACCAAACATTAGATAAAAGACAGTTGTGGTCCATCATTAAAGAATTAATTAATTTATATGAGTTTGAGAGCATTTTATCAGATGATGAAAGTATTTTGATAATCGTGTTAAGGTTTTTCAATTGTGAGTCTATGGGGACCAGAGATACAAATTTGTTTTTAATTATTGCTCTTAGTTGTGTAAGAATTGGTGAGTAATTCCAGTTTACTTTCAATAACTTACGCCAGTCAGATAAAGGCAAGTCAAGATATTTCAAAACATCTCCTACTTTTAGATTTTTAATTAAAGTATAGTTTGTTAAGTTCAAAAGTTTATTGTCCAATAATATATTTGGGTTTAGATGAATTGGCTGAACATGGTGCGAGATCTTTTCTAGTTTACACATTTTGAGTAAGGTTTGGAAATCTCTAATCTTTTGTTTAAATACTGTAGATATATTTTTAATAAATAAACTATCCAGAGAGATAAAGGAATAGCTTCAGGATTTAAATTATTAGAAATGACATAATTATACCATAATTTTATCCATAAAGAGTGATTTGGATAAGAAGTGTTATTGAATTTAGAGATAGTAAGAAGTTTATTGGATGAGACAATCAAATAATAGAGATAAAGATTAGGTAAACCCAAACCTCCCTTGTCCTTCGAAAATGCCAATCTAGAATAGGAAATTCTAACAGATTTAGGGAACCATATGAATTTTGCCAAAGCTTTATTTACAGACTCAAAAAATTTTTGAAATTATCTGATCAGATGATGAGAATTGGTAAAGAAATTTAGGCAGAATATTCATTTTAATAATGGCCACCCTTGAAAGAAATGAAAGGTTTAGATGCTTCCATCTGTCCATATCAGACAATATAGAGTTCCATAATTTATTAATATTATTTTGAAAGGAAGATTTATTATTGTGTTCTAAATTGATTCCTAAATATTTTATATTATAAGTAAACTGAAAATGATCGTCTGGAAACAAAAAGGATTTGTGTGCTAAATGATTTAAGGGAAAAATATGAGTTTTTGTGGAATTTAAAAGATAGTTGGAAACCAAAGAAAAATAATCAATAGAATTCTTTATTTTTCTGTAATCAGATAATGGAGTTTGAAAGTAGATTACTAAATCATCCGCAAAAGCAGAGAAATGAATATTAGTATTAAGAATTCTAGGGATGTTATGAAAAGTATTTTGAGTAATAAACAATAGCAAAGGTTCTAAGTAAATGTTGAAAAGAAAAGGGGACAATGGACAACCCTGTCTTGTTCCTTTAGTGATCTTTATTGGAGCAGAAAATTGACCATTAATGTATAGTCTAGTAAACATATTCTTGTATAAAACTTTCAAGAAATTTATAAAGAATAAGGGAATATTAAAACATAGCATAGTTTGAAATAGAAAGTTCCAACATACTCTGTCAAAGGCATTTGATGCATCTATAATCAAAGCATATATAGGGTTTGGATTTTTCTTAATGAGATGAAGTATAGTCTAAAGATAGAGTATTATCCCAAGCATGTCTCTGAGACATAAAACCTGATTGATCTGACGAGATAATTGAGGGTAAAATCCGTTTCAATCTGTTAGCCAGAATAGATGACAGAATCTTAATATCCACTTTAATTAAAGAAATGGGTCTATAATTTACTGGGTCAGATTTATCTTTATTATTTTTTAGAATTAGAATGGTTTTGGATGTGTTCCAATGAATATCTGAGATATCATTAACTCTTATATGATTGTAAACTTTAAATAGAAAGGGAAGAACTACCAATTTGAAAGTTTTGCAAAATTCTGGAGTAAAACCATCAGGTCCCGGAGATTTACCCAATTTAAGATTATCTATTGAATCCGAGATTTCTTGTACCGATATAGGGGTAGAAAGTAGTTTTTGCTGATTATCATTAAGTTTAGGGAACTGCAAAGAGTCTAAAAAGAGTTTTGAGTGATTGTCTTTAACAGAATTAGAAGAACCTGAATATAACTCAGTGGAAAGAGAGGTGAAAAGTTGAATAATCTCTTCATCAGTATTATGTAATCTGTTATTATAAGATAAAGATGTAATATTTGGATTTCTGAAGTTAACTTTAATAATTCTCGCTAACAATTTAGATGGAACCTGGGCCCACTCTGAATATGAAGCAAGTAGCTTTTGTTCAGCTAAGGAGAGGTTATTTTGGTGAAGCAGAATTAAATCTTTCTGACAATCAAAATTTTTTTTTCTAAAGTAGCATCATAGTTCAGACTAAGATGATTTTCCAACGAAGAAATTCTTGATTTTAAGAATTCCTCTTTCTTAAAGAATTGTTTTTTGAAAAAAGCAGCTTTACTAATAAATAAACCTCTTAATATTGCTTTACATGCAGCCCATTGTATGTCATAAGGAATGTCTGATGATTCAAGACTATTCACCATTTCATTTAGGATTTCTGAAGCTTGTTTGCAAATATCTTCATTTGACAATAAGTTATTATTTAAGGTCCACTTATTAAACATAGTTTTATTTTTGATATTGGGTTTTATGTTCAATTTTAGTGAAATTCTTGAGTGATCCGAAAAGAATCTGGGTTCTGTAGTAAAGTCCACAATATATTTTGAAATATAATCTGAAATTAGAAAGAAGTCTAATCTGGACCACGAATGATAGCACTTAGAATAATAAGTATATATATCATTCTTGTTTATATTTTTAACAGTGCGGAGGGGATCTATTAAATTATATTCTGTCATCAAATCATTTATAGCCAGAGTAGATTGAAGATTATAGGTGACAGTGGAGCGGAACGATCAATTACAGGGTTTATAACTGCATTCCAGTCACCACCCACTATAATATGATGATCCTTATAGGATGCAAGAATATTGTAAATTTTTAAAATGAACAAATGTTGTGAATTACATGGGCCATATAGATTTAAAATTAATAAGGGTTTGTCCAAACCAGCAATGGAAGCGGTAAATAAGCACCACCTCCCCTCATCATCAAATTTCTCATCAATAATATTCCCAATGAATTTTTGTTTAATGATTATAGCTACACCTCTGGAGTTAGATGAGTCACCTGAAGCTATAATCTTTTGATCCATTTTTTAACTCTTTATTCCAATCAATACGTGAAATATGGGTCTCTTGAATAAAACAAATGTTAGCCTGTGATTTAAAGATCATATGAAATAATAGTGACTTTT
Organism: Protopterus annectens; assembly: GCF_019279795.1. Taxonomy (NCBI): domain Eukaryota; kingdom Metazoa; phylum Chordata; order Ceratodontiformes; family Protopteridae; genus Protopterus; species Protopterus annectens. Next base: position 94,844,563 of record NC_056746.1, read on the forward strand.
TCGCTTTATCTTGAATGCCTCTAACATTCCAAGAATCTAAAATTATGTCAACAGGCATATTCTACAAGTATAATCATTATTGATGCTATAAAAGTGAACTCAAGGTACAAATCCAACACAACATTAAAAAGAAGAAGAAAAAATAAAAGAAAAACAGTCTTTAAGTATTCAAGCAAGTCATCAAATAACATTTGTTGAAAAAGAAAAAGGTTTTTCAAGAACCATGAAATGTATAATAATAACCTTTATCCTAACCCTAGTGCCTACCCACCAATCCCCTGTGATAAAGGAAAAGCAGAAGAACATGAAAAACATTGTAATTATAGATAATAATAACCTCAAGTTAGAATACAAATTACTCAAAGGAAGCCTAACATAACATAAAGTCCGAGTAATACTACTAAAAATATATACAAAATTAACTAATTTCAAGACGTCCAACATGCTTAATCCCTACTTCTAATACTAATCTAAAGCTCCTATCCTTAAATTGAAATTTATAGTGATTAAATGTATTTCCTCAAGTATTTCAAGAGAAAGAGAAACAAGTAAATAATAAATAAATCACACTCTGCTTAACTAGAACACTCTATCATAAGAAGTAATACAATTAAAACTGAAAGATATGTAAGATAACATATATAAGTATAACAAAACCAACTGGTAACATTATAATATAAGTAAATAAGCATAGCATTACTGAACTAAAGATAATAGTCATGCACTATCTACTGAACCTTCTTTAGTACTTTAGTGATAATTTCATTAATCAACATGACCATTAGTATGATAAAAGCACTAATACCTGTAGAATGAGTATTTAGTTATAGTTCAAATAAAGCAAAAACAACTACCAAGCAACCATATCTCAAAATGAAAAACAATTCAGTCTGGAGATGCATCTATTAACTAGATAATAATAGTACAGGAACTATTCAAAATGAAATATTATAAGCTGTAAGGTTTTAACACTAGTTAATATACATGAATAAAGTATAATTATATTATTAAATAGTAACTTAAACAGCATCATATATATTGGACTGAATGTACAACAATGTGCATACATATAATTTTAAATCTACTTTTGAATATTTTACTAATGACTCTGTTAGGTTATGTAGCCATACTATTCTTCTAAGCTATAGATGTAACATAGCAAAACAGCATGAAAAGACAAGGCTTTTAAAGTAGACATTTTGAACATCTAATTAAAACAGAAACAAGCAAGCTAAATGCAGTAAATCTAAGGGCTTAAATATATACATGTAGATTCAGCTAATCATATTAAAGATAGTTATTTCAAACCTTTCAAATAAGTAAAGGCTTTCTTAAACATAAACTACTAATCATAAATATCACATCCAGCCTCTGAGAAGATAAAGAGCAGAGAATAGAAAGAACATGAAACTTTTATATGAACAGGTATACTTTGTAACATTTGTCAAATTAAACACTTCAGTATAATATAAAATATTGTATGAAAAAATATTCTGAATGGGAAAATATGTTCATTTCTTTACACATCCTTTAGAATTTTAATATATAAAACTAACCTGTTCATTTGTTTCCAGAAACATTTTCACTCTGCTTTATGAAAGTAGCAGCTTGCTTTGAAGTCATGCAGACACACTAAAAGTCACTGAATATATTATGTGACATGAATCTGTTTAAATTTAAAAAGCAACCTTCATTTATGAAGAGAAAACACTTTAAATAATAGCCAGATCTATTAAAAAGTTAGTGCTATTTGAATACTTGTTGAAAACAAGCAGACTTGTGTATTTGAAACTGTCCTTCTTTCCTCACAAATGATGACATCACCATCCATCTCAGAGAGACTGTAGTGCATGTTCATGCAGAGCATCAGCTGGAACTCTGAGGGGAAGATTTTCTTGCTAGAATGTTGAGATGGAATGTTTTTCCCTCCAAAAATCATTTAGCTTACACAGAAGGCTGTAACTTCAAAGCTTGTAGTAAAATTAACATATTATCTATTTACACAGCAAGCATATGTGAGAGAAAGAGAAAAAAGTAAATACAGGAATTTAAATGCTTCTATTAATCCACACAAATCTAACAAGCATATATCCTGTCACTGCACACTGTCACACCAAATCCATCATGTGTAAATTACATGACAAGTTCTTAAGGTAATATAATTATGTCACACCAGAATTACAAATCATGTAACACAAATACTGTCAGATTAAAGAAAAGAAAAGATCAAACCTTATTGTAGTTCTTTAACAGTAGAATATTAAGATACAGTGTCAGGAAGCTTTTAAATGTTTTAAGAAAAATGTCTTTTGCATCTTTAGGATCTGAACATACAAATCTTTTGTCATTAGTTGTGAAAGACAAGGTATTAGGATATGCCATTCGAAATCTAATCCCTCTTTTATCAAGTCAGCACAATAGGGGCTAGTTTTTGTCTATTTAATTTGATCTGTGCAGGAAGATCTTGGGAAAATGATAGTTTGTGAGACTTCCATATGAATTGTTTCTTTGTTTTAGCAGTTTCTAGGATCTGGAAAGTGTCTTGAAAGTTTAGTAACTTAGTATAAATTAACCTTGGTGTGGAAGAATCTTGCTTTCACGCAGTGCTCTGTGTGCTCTCTCTACAATTATAGATTTTGAAGAAGCTTCACAATTTAACAGTGTTTCAAAGATATTTTTAGTCACAGATAACAAGTTTTTATTGTCATAAGATTCAGGTAAACCACGAATAATGATGTTATTTCTTCGACTCCTGGCTTCCAGATCCAATATTTTAGCTTGTAAATCTGAAACAGTTTTATCTCTAGATTTAAAGTCACTTTCCAATAAGTCTGTTTTAACCTCCAAAGCTAAGATTTTATTTTCAATAGTAACAATACTATCGTTTATTTGCTTTAAAGATTTACTAAAGTCTGCAAACTGTTCTGAAAAGTTTTGTATAGCACTTTGGATTGGTTTTAATGCTATTTTTAGTTCTTCTAAAAGGAAATTTGAGCCATTTAAATCTTTATTACTGTTAGTCTAGGTTGTCTAGATGATTTCAGTCTTTTTGAACCTGAATCTTTTTCAGGAGAGAGCATTGAAGTATATTTGGCCTTTGTAGGCTGAGTCTCCATGGAGTCAGATTTTGTAGCCATGCCCAGAAATGGAATGCAGTTAACAGGATACCAGGAACCAGGAACAGACTGGAGCAGTAGGAGTCCCAGCAGCAGAGAGACCAAGAATGTTCTGAGGTAAAATAAATCCCAGGATAATAATTCCAGAAGAAAAAATAATCCAAATAGAAAAAATAATCCAAATCTGTTCCACATAAAACGTGTGATTTTCTGGTAAATTGTTAAGGGTTGAAATCACTAAGTAATAACAAACCTTTGAATTTTAGATTTCATAGCCTTCAGAAAATGCATGTAAGTGCAAAATCTGTTATTCTAGCAACTTTCTAAGTTTATATGAATACTATTTCAAATCTGTCCCTGATTTTAGGCCTTTGTCCAACCATTATTATTGGCTTTGTACTGAGTTGTTATGCTAAGACATTCAGAGGTATGCCTGGAAGCCATATGTGAAATACACACCGAACTTACTGAAAGTGGGTAATGGAGGTTTAGCAAAATGGTACAATGAATTAGGACACATAAAGTATGAAGGCAGGCTACACCTACCAGGGAAGCACCCAGTGAAGGACAGAAGATAAACCTGAGATAAGGTCATGTTATGAAACTGACCAGGTAGAATAGGGAGGAAACAGTATGCACGCATGGTAAATACTGCAGGAATATTTAAAACAGCCATCAGAAACTATTGCAACTATACATACTATATAAGTCTGATTTTAAAACTGAAGTCTTAATGAGCAGATATATGGGCCAGGAGGAAATACATTTTCTTCAACTTCCACCCCTGGTAGATATTGTTGCATTTATACTAAGCAAAACAGATAATGCTTTAAAGTTTTGTCTGGTATTGTTTTATAATGCTAAAGTATTGAACATACACTGTCACATGCATTTCAGTAACTGAATATCAGAAAATGTAATACACGATAATGTTTATATAACTGCAGCATTTCAACAATAAAGTTATAAATCCCTGAAATAAGGAGAACGATCTACAACATGAGAGAAATATTAGAGCAGCAATCCCATAATAAAGCAGGCTTAGCATAGTTGTAATGCAAATGGTATTTACAGTCATTCTGTTCTCATTCTGAATATGTCTTCATCTATTTTGGGTCACTCGTGATTAAATTTAAGACAGTTTTGCCACTACTTATCTCTTCTCCACACATCTTTATGGCACCCCCATCCTTATTAAACTCCAGCTTAACAAAAATGAAAACTTGAATGATGCTATAATAAAGCTGCTAAATTTGCAGCAAATACTCCTTTCATAACCCACCACTGTAAGCACTGAAAAGTCTAAATTGGTTGCAACTGTCACATCAACCAACATACACATAGCTTCGTACCACCTATAAAATTATCCAGAATCCATCTTCTTGTCCAGCACTAAATACATTCTACACAACTATGTTCCCATTCAGTCATTACGATACAATGATTACAAACTCCTGTCTGTTTACAAACCTATCAAATCTGCTGGACATTATCTATACTTGTACCTTGTTCCTAAGGCCTAGAACTCCTTACTGTATCCATTAGCTCAAAACCCTCCCTCCCATCCTTCAAAACCATTCTGAAAGACTTCCTAGCCAAAAGCTGTCTCTTTTCTTGTTCAAAACTAGGATGTGAACAAATACGTATTTATACCTCACATCTCCTTACTCTCCCTTCTTCACTGACTTCCTTGCTACTATCAATTTCTCTTCCCTGACTTTTTCTCTAAATATACCATAAGCCTGCATTTCTCTCGCTTCATATTGCAATTCCTGTTTTTATTATACTAACTTACATTTAGTTTCTCTATAAACTGGCTAAAATTTCTCTAACTATTCAATCAACAGCATAAAACTTGTATCTATTCTTATCCAATATTTTCATATTATGTCTAATTTGGTGTAATTATTTAAACTGTAGTTGTTTTTTTGCATTATTTTTAAAGACTGTAAAATTATTGTTCTTAAAGTCTTTTGCAATACTTTGGAACTTTTCTTCCCAGGCCTTCCCAGAAAAATGGAATTCTACCCAGTTGGACTTTCCCAGTAATTAAATGTCAATAAATAAATACATAATGAGCAATATAACTAACTTACATTCTGATAAATATTGGCTGGGCTCTGAGACTATACTTTTAGGTGACTTAGAGGACTAAAGCATCGATAACTGTTTCCCTAGCAGCATCAGCCTCTCTTACATAAAAAGGTGCTACATCTAATAAATTAAATAACATTTATTGGCAGCATGCTTTTCACTTCCACAACATTTTTATTTATCCTTTGTTGACTGGGGCAGTTCCACTAGGCTAGTAGCCTCTTTTCAGTAAATATTGTGGGAAGAAATAGCCAGGGAATTGTTATGGCTAGGCTTGTATAGGCCCTAGGGCCGATAGCCTAGTACCAACCTATGAACCTATAAGACCTGAGATGGTATTTATACTACTAGGGGAAATTTGGGCAGGGCATTGAGGAAGTCCGCCTACTTTTTTTGGTAGGTACCATGAGACCTTATACATTCACCTACCTGTGCTACCAGCAACTCAAGAAGATGGGGGCATCAGTTTAACATCTCTTCAACATAGCAGCACACCCCTTACATAGGTCAGTAATTGATCTACCTGATGTGGGAAAAGAGCTCGCAGCCTTCTGCACTAAAGGCTAGTGTGTTACCTATCAAGCCACTAACACTAATTGTTTTACTAAAATTGTATCAAACTACTTTGAGAGTTGCATGACCTGAGCATGAAACCGAAAGAAAACATTATGTGGCATTAACTTTCCAAGTAAGTCACAGTCTCAGACAGTGAAAGCTTTCTGACTGTCACTGCACTCAAGATAGTAGCTTGGCATTAGTTGCCAGTTATTGAATAGATTTTTTTCTTTGAGAAAAGTTTTACTTTTACTATAGCTCTTCTGATGTCTTATGCAGTCACAATTTCTGTACCATTGTTTGTCTAAATCAGGTTGTGTAACTCTTGGAATGATGTAAAACGGAGATGCAATAAATAATTATCAGCTCTTTGCAGAGATTAGTATTTGCTCATGGTTATAGGATGATCGTCTCTTTAAACTCTCCACTCCTTTGTCACCAAACAACTTCACCAGGACTATGCAGGCAAGATGAGAACCATGACCTGCTCTTTGGAGAATGACAGACAAATTCAAGCCTTACAGCAGAGTTTGCTTTTTATTCAACTTTCAAATGTTTTAGCTGGCAGAAAGGTGTAGCTTCTTTACATATAATGTAGGTACTATTGTGGCTTGCAGTTACAGGATTAGTAAGAGTTTGTCAACTTTTTTTACCCTGAAAATCAGTCCCAACACTACCAGAGCTACAGAGACCTTCCAAATGTGGTGTTCATAAAAATAAAATACAAAGAGGCAGAGAAAAAAGGGTGCACTGTTCTTTCACTAGCAAAAGGACAAATAGCTAACATTAATACATTAACTAACGGATGTTAAACGCTACATTATTTCTGATAGAAAATGCACATCAATTGAAGTAAACATAAGGTACTGCAAAACTAAATACGACGCTGTCTGTTTTTGTTATGCAAATGGAGATGATGCAACCATCTGTTCAGTCATCTGTTTTCCTATGCTGAGTCTGTAAGGCTGTGAAACCACACATTTTTCTACTCAATAATGTATTGTGAATATTCTCACATTCTACCTCTCACCATTTTTTCCTGCATGCATTTGTACTTTCTGTTTTTCTTATTACTTCACCTTCATACATTTGCACTTATTACAATATTGGTATACAATATGGGAAATGGGATTCTTTGGATGTACATTGAGGCAGTTCCAGCACTGAAGCGATTGCGCAAGGTTAATTGGAATTTGAGAATGGTTGTCATAGATGCTTGTTTTCTGAACTGAAAGGTCATTATTTTAATGTTATCATTTCACCCAGCTAGCCTCTAACACTTACTATAAGCGTCTTCTCAAGGAAAAGGTGCTATATTCAGTATCAGCCATAGTGCATAACCACAGAGATCCTGCAAAGCTTCCCTGAAGGGTTCCCTGATTTTAAATTCACCTAACCTGCAATGAATTTCAAGTAGGACACATTGTACCTTGATCTGTGTCCAACATCACAAATCCTGAAAGCCGATTCTCTGAGAATGTTCCTGCACTCAAGCCATGACTGTCTCACAGAATTCCACTGAGAAAAAAAAACAGGAATGTTTCTAACAAGAATGTAGACGTGATTTTGATAAGTAATAGTTGTGAGTGGTAACACAATATATGTGGGTTAGCAACTAAGATATACCATGACAGGTAAACATAATTCTCAGCTGTCACTAATTTTGTAGAATGTCCCTTATTTTGGCTCATATTTTGCCTTGTCCCTCATAATTTTTTTTTTTTTGGTAAATCATTAAGGATTACTGTCAGTCAGTAATGCCAGACATTTGAGTTCCATACTTCTTCAAAAAAGTGTGTTAATGCAAAACCTGTTGTTCTATTAATTTGTTTACCTTAATTATTGTAATATTAAAAATGTACCTTATTTGGGCCTTTATCCTGTATTATTTTTGGCTTTGCCCAAAATTTTAATGCAAAGAAGTTGAGAGGTGTTTAGGTAAAGAATCTAGTCAAAAGATTGATTAAGTGACTACCAAATCATGTTAAGGGACACAGTAAAAAGGCACTATTAATGCATGGCAATATTTTGTGATTCATTGATACATTAGCCACCATGAGGAAAGACTTCATTATTAGCTAATCTGTAAGTCTGTGACCTGCCAATAACTACTGCAAAGTACAGAGCAGCACTTCCCTTGGCAGTTAACTGTGGCAGCTGAATTGTGTGTGCACACAGTAACTCTCACACACACAAACAAACAGTAACGCTTACACACACAAGCACACAGTAACGCTCACACACACAAACACACAGTGACTCTCACACACACAAACACACAGTAACGCTCACACACACAAGCACACAGTAACGATCACACACACAAACACACAGTAGCTCTCTCACACACAAACAGTAATGCTCACACACACAAGCACACAGTAACGCTCACACACACAAACACACAGTGACTCTCACACACACAAACACACAGTAACGCTTACACACACAAGCACACAGTAACGCTCACACACACAAACACACAGTAACTCTCACACACACAAACAGTAACGCTCACACACACAAGCATACAGTGACTCTCACACACACAAACACACAGTAACTCTCACACACACAAACAGTAACGCTCACACACACAAGCACACAGTGACTCTCACACACACAAACACACAGTAACTCTCACACACACAAACAGTAACGCTCACACACACAAGCACACAGTAACTCTCACACACACAAGCACACAGTGACTCTCACACACACAAGCACACAGTGACTCTCACACACACAAGCACACAGTGACTCTCACACATACAAACACACAGTAACGCTCACACACACAAGCACACAGTGACTCTCACACACACAAGCACACAGTGACTCTCACACACACAAGCACACAGTGACTCTCACACACATAAGCACACAGTGACTCTCACACACACAAGCACACAGTGACTCTCACACACTCACAAACACCATATATATCCCATACCTGTCCCTGCTGTCATAATGCTCACAATATTTGTTTATTTATTTATTTATTTATTCCAGTTTGATGACCGGGGAGGTCCACTGGGCCTGGGGAGCCCATTTTCAGTGGAGACCCGGGGAGAAAAGCTCCATAAAAGTTACAAAAATACAATAATACAATAATAATTAACAAAGAAATTAAGGATTACAAAAGTAGCATTCAAAAGTAGAAAATAGAAAATAGAAAACATATTTACAATTCAGTACACTGGGCTAAGTGAGCCTACATACTGTGGAGGCTTGGGGAGAAAATAACATAGTACAAAGTTTAATTACATGAATACATTTGGAGGGAGCTTGGGCAGTCAAGCTCCGTATTTAAAGTTTAAATAGCATGCTTAATAATATAGGAAGTTAGGAATGCAAGCAACAGGAGGCATTTGCAGGAGTGAGAAACAAATAACTGTAAAGATTCAGGAGTAGACAGAAGTATAGTATCCTGGCAGGATTTTGTAGAATGGTTACAATAACAAATTGAAGTGAGGCTAGGAAGGTATAGAGGTTAATCAGGGAAGAAAGGAGAGGAGAGCTTGAGAGGAATGGGGGGACTTTTCCCATGCCCAGATATTTAACAGATGATTACATCGGTTCTTAATGCCAGACATTCGACTTTCACACTTCATATTCTTCAATAAATGTAGCAATGCTACAGGATAAGCTCTTTAAGAGGTTGAAAGGTATGCCTAACATTTTCTGTTCCTCTCCCTTATATGTCACAACATATTGCAGGCACTGCATTATGCCCAAGATATTCCATACCTATTAAAAAATGCTAAATCGACTTATCAATTAGTATAGTGGACTGATGCAGGGGTTTCTTGTCTCAAGGTACAAAGTTCATATCATTTTTCTCTGTATTTTATTTTATTTTATTTTTTTTAGTTAAATATTTTTATAATAAACTCCTGGTATCCAGTAGTGGTGCATAGGACTAATATCAGCTGTGGGAGGGCACATGGTTTATAGTCCTTTCCCCACCTGATGTCATTCACAGAAATTAATACACCCAAACATAAACACACACACACACACACACACACACACACACACACACACACACACACACACACACACACCTCTGCTTAACTTACCAGCTAACTCCCTACCACTATCTTCTAGGCAGACACACAGTCACACACACACTCACACATGCAGCCCTCTGCATACACTCATGCCGTACCTCCTAACCTTACCTTAGCACTAAAGTCTCCGGCACTAACCTCTATCACAATGGGATAACATGGACATTTGGCTTTTTTCACTACTGTGATGTTGAAGGAGTGGCCATGCTAATCTACATGGCCGAGTGATTCTGTGAATACCTCAGCATGTGGCAGTTCTTGGGGGAGAGAACACATGACTAATGGCTTCCTCATTATCATGCAGCGTGGCAGGGATACCGCTTACAGCAGTGCTGCATGTGTTTGTGCAAAAGCACTATCGTAGGACAGTCTATGAATTCAAAAAGACTACTGTGAGCCCACCCCAGGTTTTCCTGATCCAGCAGTGCACTTTTAAATGAGAACACCGCCGTGGTATAATTCCACTTAATTTTATTTTAATACATGTCAGGTATAGTGAGCACACTGCGATTTATATGATGATGTGTGAGATTCTACCTCAGTCATTGTTTTGTACAGCACCTTACCTGCAGCCATTTTTCTGTATATCACTCATCATATCACAGCACATTTTCCATAAAAATGATAGCACAAAGATAGTCTTCAAAGACTGCAAAATGCAAGTGGAAACACATTTTCAGTTATGAATTAGTAATAACAGTCAAAAATACATTGTTGATACATTTTGATTACACATGTTTTTCATTATTTATTAACAGGGTACGTAAAGTGATATTCATCAGAGTCTTTTCCTCACAGCCCAATGCCCAGTGGTTTCATACCAGAAGTGTAAAACCCAGTACTGCAACTCCTGTGACTTTAAAAGTCAAACTGTATTTTCTGAAATTTGGAAACTCACTGTTGTAGCTCTAAAACCTTTGGTTACATGATTTTTGCCAAAGAACACAATGATGTGGGTAACTGTAACCCACATCCCTGTCACTTATTCATACCACCTTCAAGATTACTGTATACAGAATATTTTGATATACTGCAATCTCAGATTAATTATATATATTTCTTCTAACTGCACATAAATTTCAAAGTTCCTCAGACATTCAATGGGCATATAATTGGCATATCTACCTATCTATATCTATATATATATATATATATATATATATATATATATATATATATATATATACACATAAACACACACACACACACACACACACACACACACACACACACACACACACACACACACACACACACACACACCATTATACTACATACAAGCTGTGACATAATTGTACGTTTAGATACCTATATAAGTTTAATAATGATCGAATGTATAACTTGCTTGACTGAGCAGAGTCTGTAAACTGTATGCAACATGTATTAATATTATGATTTTTCCTGTATTTTTTCTGTTTGGTGTGTTTGGAGCTTTTCTCCCCAGGCCTCCGCTGAAAATTGAAATGTATCCAGTCGGACTATCCTGGTCAACAAATGTAAAATAAATAAATAAATAAATAACACCAACCCCACACTGTATATTACACTAACAATAACCCCAACTCCACACTGTATATTACACTAACAATAACCCCAACTCCACACTGTATATTACACTAACAATAACCCTATCCCCACACTGTATAGTACACTAACAGGAACCTCAACTCCACACTGTATATTACACTAACAGTAACCCCAGCCTCACACTGTATATTACACTAAGAATAACCCCAACCCCATGCTGTATATTACACTAACAATAACCCCAACCCCACCCTGTATATTACGCTAACAAAAACCCCATCTCCAACACTGTATTTTACACTAATAACCGTATCCCCACACTGTATATTGCACTAACAATAACCCCAAACCCACACTGTATATTACACTAACAATAATCCCCAACTCCACACTATATTACACAAACAATAACCCCAACTCACACACTGTATATTACACTAACAATAACTCCAACCCCACACTGTATATCACACTAACAGTAATTCCAACCCCACACTGCATATTACATTAACAATAACCCTATCCCCACACTGTATATTACACTAACAATAACCCCCAACTCCACACTATATTACACTAACAATAACCCCAACTCACACACTGTACATTACACTAACAATAACCCCAAAACCTCACTGTATATTACACTAAGAATAACCCCAACCCCCACACTGTATATTACACTAAAAATAACCCCAACCCCACACTATATATTACACTAACAATAATCCCAACTCCACACTGTATACTACACTAACAATAACCCCAACCACACATTGTATATTGCACTAACAATAACCCCAACCTCACACTGTATATTACACTAACAATAACCCCAACCCCACACTATATATTACACTAACAATAACCCCAACCCCACACTGCATATTACATTAACAATAACCCTATCCCCACACTGTATAGTACACTAACAATAACCCTATCCCCACACTGTATATTACTCTAACAATAAACCTATCCCCACACTGTATATTACAATAACAATAATCCTATCCCCACACTGTATATTACACTAACAATAACCCCAACCTGACACTGTATATTACACTAACAATAACCCTATCCCCATACTGTATATTACACTAGCAATAACCCCAACCATACACTTTATATTACACTAACAATAACCCCAACCCCACACTGCACATTACACTAACAATAACCCCAACCCCACACTGGAAATTACACTAACAATAACCACAATCCCACACTGTATATTGCACTAACAATAACCCCAACCCCACACTGGAAATTACACTAACAATAACCACAACTCCCAGACTGTATATTACACTAACAATAACCCCAACACCACACTGGAAATTACACTAACAATAACCACAACTCCCAGACTGTATATAGCACTACGAATAACCCCAACTCCCACTCCGTATATTACACTAACAATAATCCCAACCCCACAGTGTATATTACACAAGCAATAGCTCCAACCCCACACTTTATATTACACTCACAATAACCCCACCCCCACACTGTATATTATACTAACAATAACCATATCCCCACACTGTATATTACACTAACAATAACCCTATCCCTGCACTGTATATTACACTAACAATAACTTTCTGTCCCTAACACTGTACAAATGAGTTAGTTTTGGTATTGTCACATCAATTTCTTGTCTTGCTTTAGTATAATGTTTGATCTGTAATTTTTGGTATTTAACAATTACAGTTTGCTCTGTCAACTTAGTGTCAGAAACTTCATATATATATATATATATATATATATATATATATATATATATATATATATATATTTTTTTTTTTTTTTAATTTTATTCTATTTTATTTTACATTTGTTGACCGGGCTAGTCCAACTGGATACATGCCCATTTTCAGCAGAGGCCTGGGGAGTTAAGCTCCATTATGGAAATAAAAAGTTAAACAATACAGTAAAGACAAAGCAAAGCAGACTGATTACAACAATGACAAATGTAACAAGGAAATAGTAAATAAAAATTATACTACAAACTAGATCAAAATGCAATTTACATAAGCAATAGATACAAGAAGTGGCAAATTTGAGACAAGCATGGATTTTTTTTTCTACACAATAAATAATACACTGCGAATGGTGAGAAAAGAAAGAAACAGATAAGAGTAGGTACAACACAAGCAGTGGGGAGTAACACGCTGGTTTGTAAACAGATAAGAGTAGGTACAACACAAGTAGTGGGGAGTAACACGCTGGTCTGTAAACAGATAAGAGTAGGTACAACACAAGCAGTGGGGAGTAACACGCTGGTTTGTAAACAGATAAGAGTAGGTACAACATAAGTAGTGGGGAGTAACACGCTGGTTTGTAAACAGATAAGAGTAGGTACAACACAAGTAGTGGGGAATAACACGCTGGTTTGTAAACAGATAAGAGTAGGTACAACACAAGCAGTGGGGAGTAACACACTGGTTTGTAAACAGATAAGAGTAGGTACAACACAAGCAGTGGGGAGTAACACGCTGGTTTGTAAACAGATAAGAGTAGGTACAACACAAGTAGTGGGGAGTAACACACTGGTTTGTAAACAGATAAGAGTAGGTACAACACAAGTAGTGGGGAGTAACACACTGGTTTGTAAACAGATAAAAGTAGGTACAACACAAGCAGTGGAGAGTAACACACTGGTTTGTAAACAGATAAGAGTAGGTACAACACAAGTAGTGGGGAGTAACACACTGGTTTGTAAACAGATAAGAGTAGGTACAACACAAGTAGTGGGGAGTAACACACTGGTTTGTAAACAGATAAGAGTAGGTACAACACAAGTAGTGGGGAGTAACACACTGGTTTGTAAACAGATAAGAGTAGGTACAACACAAGTAGTGGGGAGTAACACACTGGTTTGTAAACAGATAAGAGTAGGTACAACACAAGCAGTGGAGAGTAACACACTGGTTTGTAAACAGATAAGAGTAGGTAAAACACAAGTAGTGGGGAGTAACACACTGGTTTGTAAACAGATAAGAGTAGGTACAACACAAGTACTGGGGAGTAACACGCTGGTTTATAAACAGATAAGAGTAGGTACAACACAAGTAGTGCGGAGTAACACGCTGGTTTGTAAACAGATAAGAGTAGGTGCAACACAAGTAGTGGGGAATAACACACTGGTTTGTAAACAGATAAGAGTAGGTACAACATAAGTAGTGGGGAGTAACACACTGGTTTGTAAACAGATAAGAGTAGGTACAACACAAGTAGTGGGGAGTAACACACTGGTTTGTAAACAGATAAGAGTAGGTACAACACAAGTAGTGGGGAGTAACACACTGGTTTGTAAACAGATAAGAGTAGGTGCAACACAAGTAGTGGGGAGTAACACGCTGGTTTGTAAACAGATAAGAGTAGGTGCAACACAAGTAGTGGGGAGTAACACGCTGGTTTGTAAACAGATAAGAGTAGGTACAACACAAGTAGTGGGTTGTAACACGCTGGTTTGTAAACAGATAAGAGTAGGTACAACACAAGTAGTGGGGAGTAACACGCTGGTTTGTATACAGATAAGAGTAGGTACAACACAAGTAGTGGGGAGTAACACACTTGTTTGTAAACAGATAAGAGTAGGTGCAACACAAGTAGTGGGGAGTAACACACTGGTTTGTAAACAGATAAGAGTAGGTACAACACAAGTAGTGGGGAGTAACACACTGGTTTGTAAACAGATAAGAGTAGGTACAACACAAGCAGTGGGGAGTAACACACTGGTTTGTAAACAGATAAGAGTAGGTACAACACAAGCAGTGGGGAGTAACACACTGGTTTGTAAACAGATAAGAGTAGGTACAACACAAGCAGTGGGGAGTAACACACTGGTTTGTAAACAGATAAGAGTAGGTACAACACAAGCAGTGGGGAGTAACACACTGGTTTGTAAACAGATAAGAGTAGGTACAACACAAGCAGTGGGGAGTAACACACTGGTTTGTAAACAGATAAGAGTAGGTACAACACAAGCAGTGGGGAGTAACACACTGGTTTGTAAACAGATAAGAGTAGGTACAACACAAGCAGTGAGGAGTAACACACTGGTTTGTAAACAGATAAGAGTAGGTACAACACAAGTAGTGGGGAGTAACACACTGGTTTGTAAACAGATAAGAGTAGGTACAACACAAGTAGTGGGAAGTAACACACTGGTTTGTAAACAGATAAGAGTAGGTACAACACAAGTAGTGGGGAGTAACACACTGGTTTGTAAACAGATAAGAGTAGGTAAAACACAAGTAGTGGGGAGTAACACACTGGTTTGTAAACAGATAAGAGTAGGTACAACACAAGTACTGGGGAGTAACATGCTGGTTTATAAACAGATAAGAGTAGGTACAACACAAGTAGTGGGGAGTAACACGCTGGTTTGTAAACAGATAAGAGTAGGTGCAACACAAGTAGTGGGGAGTAACACACTGGTTTGTAAACAGATAAGAGTAGGTATAACACAAGTAGTGGGGAGTAACACTCTGGTTTGTAAACAGATGAGTAGGTACAACACAAGTAGTGGGGAGTAACACACTGGTTTGGAAACAGATAAGAGTAGGTACAACACAAGTAGTGGGGAGTAACACGCTGGTTTGTAAACAGATAAGAGTAGGTGCAGCACAAGTAGTGGGGAGTAACACGCTGGTTTGTAAACAGATAAGAGTAGGTACAACACAAGTAGTGGGGAGTAACACACTGGTTTGTAAACAGATAAGAGTAGGTACAACACAAGTAGTGGGGAGTAACACGCTGGTTTGTAAACAGATAAGAGTAGGTACAACACAAGTAGTGGGGAGTAACACACTTGTTTGTAAACAGATAAGAGTAGGTACAACACAAGTAGTGGGGAGTAACACACTGGTTTGTAAACAGATAAGAGTAGGTGCAACACAAGTAGTGGGGAGCAACACACTGGTTTGTAAACAGATAAGAGTAGGTGCAACACAAGTAGTGGGGAGTAACACACTGGTTTGTAAACCGATAAGAGTAGGTACAACACAAGTAGTGGGGAGTAACACTGGTTTGTAAACCGATAAGAGTAGGTACAACACAAGTAGTGGGGAGTAACATACTGGTTTGTAAACAGATAAGAGTAGGTACAACACAAGTAGTGGGGAGTAACACACTGGTTTGTTAACAGATAAGAGTAGGTGCAACACAAGTAGTGGGGAGTAACACACTGGTTTGTAAACAGATAAGAGTAGGTACAACACAAGCAGTGGGGAGTAACACACTGGTTTGTAAACAGATAAGAGTAGGTACAACACAAGCAGTGGGGAGTAACACACTGGTTTGTAAACAGATAAGAGTAGGTACAACACAAGCAGTGGGGAGTAACACACTGGTTTGTAAACAGATAAGAGTAGATACAACACAAGCAGTGGAGAGTAACACGCTGGTTTGTAAACAGATAAGAGTAGGTACAACACATGTAGTGGGGAGTAACACACTGGTTTGTAAACAGATAAGAGTAGGTGCAACACAAGCAGTGGGGAGTAACACACTGGTTTGTAAACAGATAAGAGTAGATGCAACACAAGTACTGGGGAGTAACACACTGGTTTGTAAACAGATAAGAGTAGGTAAAACTCAAGTAGTGGGGAGTAACACACTGGTTTGTAAACAGATAAGAGTAGGTACAACACAAGTAGTGGGGAGTAACACACTGGTTTGTAAACAGATAAGAGTGGGTACAACACAAGTAGTGGGGAGTAACACACTGGTTTGTAAACAGATAAGAGTAGGTGCAATACAAGTAGTGGGGAGTAACACACTGGTTTGTAAACTGATAAGAGTAGGTGCAACACAAGTAGTGGGGAGTAACACATTGGTTTGTAAACAGATAAGAGTAGGTACAGCACAAGCAGTGGGGAGTAATACACTGGTTTGTAAACAGATAAGAGTATGTGCAACACAAGTACTGGGGAGTAACACGCTGGTTTGTAAACAGATAAGAGTAGGTACAACACAAGCAGTGGGGAGTAACACACTGGTTTGTAAACAGATAAGAGTAGGTGCAACACAAGTACTGAGGAGTAACACATTGGTTTGTACTCAGGGTTAGAGTAGGTACAACACAAGTAGTGGGGAGTAACACTGGTTTGTAAACTGATAAGAGTAGGTACAACACAAGTAGTGGGGAGTAACACACTGGTTTGTAAACAGATAAGAGTAGGTACAACACAAGTAGTGGGGAGTAACACACTGGTTTGTAAACAGATAAGAGTAGGTACAACACAAGCAGTGGGGAGTAACACACTGGTTTGTAAACAGATAAGAGTAGGTACAACACAAGCAGTGGGGAGTAACACACTGGTTTGTAAACAGATAAGAGTAGATACAGCACAAGCAGTGGGGAGTAACACACTGGTTTGTAAACAGATAAGAGTAGGTACAACACAAGTAGTGGGGAGTAACACACTGGTTTGTAAACAGATAAGAGTAGGTACAACACAAGTAGTGAGGAGTAACACACTGGTTTGTAAACAGATAAGAGTAGGTACAACACAAGCAGTGGGGAGTAACACGCTGGTTTGTAAACAGATAAGAGTAGGTGCAACACAAGTACTGGGGAGTAACACGCTGGTTTATAAATAGATAAGAGTAGGTACAACACAAGCAGTGGGGAGTAACACACTGGTTTGTAAACAGATAAGAGTAGATGCAACACAAGTACTGGGGAGTAACACAATGGTTTGTAAACAGATAAGAGTAGGTAAAACACAAGTAGTGGGGAGTAACACAGTGGTTTGTAAACAGATAAGAGTAGGTACAACACAAGTAGTGGGGAGTAACACACTGGTTTGCAAACAGATAAGAGTGGGTACAACACAAGTAGTGGGGAGTAACACACTGGTTTGTAAACAGATAAGAGTAGGTGCAATACAAGTAGTGGGGAGTAACACACTGGTTTGTAAACAGATAAGAGTAGGTGCAACACAAGTAGTGGGGAGTAACACATTGGTTTTTAAACAGATAAGAGTAGGTACAGCACAATCAGTGGGGAGTAACACACTGGTTTGTAAACAGATAAGAGTATGTGCAACACAAGTACTGGGGAGTAACACGCTGGTTTGTATACAGATAAGAGTAGGTACAACACAAGCAGTGGGGAGTAACACACTGGTTTGTAAACAGATAAGAGTAGGTGCAACACAAGTACTGAGGAGTAACACACTGGTTTGTACTCAGGGTTAGAGTAGGTACAACACTAGTGGGGAGTAACACATTGGTTTGTACTCAGGGTTAGATTACACAAGTCAGTATGTAGAACAGCTTATAAGCAGAGATAGTGAAAATGGGAAGAAGTAAGTATGCTAGTCGGGATTAGTGCATGGACAAAGCCATTGCTTTTTCAGGAAAGTTTTTATATGCTTCTTGAAAAGTGGTGTGGAGGAAAGAGATGAAACTTCAGTAGGGAGTTTGTTCCAAGCTTTTCCCACAGAGTTTGCAAAGAGACAGTTGCCAGCTTTATTGTTGGGTTTGAGGGTGGTAACTAGTAGTTTGTTAGCTGAGCGTAGGGTTGTGAGGTTTTTGTAAGGAGAGATAAGGTTGCAGAGTATTGGATTATTGTTTGGGTGATGCAAAATCTTATGGGTGATGGTGAGCTGCTGGAAGAGGAGCCAGTGTTGCAGTTCTAGCCATCCCAGCAGTTAAGATTCTGACAATGGTGGGTTTTGAATGGTGAGCCAGTGGCAAATCTGGCAGCATTGTGGTAGGAGCTTGCTAGTTTATTGAGGTTACTTTTGGATAGATTAGTGTAAATAGGGGAGGCAGATAAAAGGGTGGAGATAAGGTGTGAGTGGGCAATGGTAGTTCTGGCTAATATAGTAAGGAAAGGTAGAATCATGTAAAGGAAGCCTAGTTTCCTGTTGACAGATTTAATGGTGAGGTTAATGTGAGAGTCAAAGTTGAGGTTGTGGTCAATTGTTACCCCTAAAAGTTTTGTGGTTAGGTCAGGAGCTATAATAGTATCAATTTTGGAAGTGACAGTGAAATCAATAGGGGTGACCTTCTTTGTGGTTGTGAATAGCAGTAACTTTGTTTTCTTAGGGTTTAGGAGTAGACAGCATTGAAAGAACAAGTTTTCTACTAAATTAAATATTTTTGGGTTATAGCCTGGAGTTCAGCTGAAGAGGTAGCTGCACAAATTAATGCACAGTCATCTGCATATTGTATGCAGGTGGCTTGAGGGAGGTTTGTGTTCAGATCATTAATGAAGATAGAGAAAAGTAGGGGGCCCAGGATAGAGCCTTGAGGGACACCTAGGGTAACAGGGAGGTGAGTGGATAAGTTATTGTCCCAGAGGACAGCCTGTGTTCTATTATCTAGATATGACTTGAACCATTGGATTGCCTGGGTGCCTATTGCAAGCGACTTAAGGATACCTAAAAGTAAGTTATGGTTAACCATATCGAAAGCTTTTGAGAGGTCAATGAAGAGTGCCGAGGAGAGCTTATTGTTATTTCTATTTTTATTAATGCAGTCATGAAGATGGTCAAGTAGTTGCCGGTGGATGCATCTTTCCATGATTTTTACTAGTGGAGAGAGTAAAGCTATGGGACGAAAGTTTGAGAGCTCATTAGAGCTACCACCCTTGTATAATGGGATAATATGGGAGATTTTCCAGAGAGATGGGATGGAACTTTCAGTTATGGTTCTGTTTATTAGGATGGAAACTGGGTAGGCTAGTTATTTTGCTGCAATTTGTAAGTATTCAGCTGGCAGTAGGTCAACTGAGGGTTTACCCGGTTTCAGTTTTTGAAGTAGGGTATGGATGAGGGATGTTGGGACTGGTTGTAATAAAAATGGGGGAGGTAAGCTAGATGAAGTGGGGGGGCCTATAGAAGTCACAGGTGGTAGGATATTAGCAAGAGATTGGATGGTGTCAGTGAAAAAGTTGTTAAAAGCATCTGCAATCTGGTTGGGTGAGTCTTGAGAGAAGCCGGAAGGGGTTGGTGTCTTGGAGTGACCTGGGTGTAGAAGTTTATTAATACCTGACCAGAAACACTGTGGGTTTTGTTGGTGGGATTGTTGGAATTTGAAGAAATAATTTTTCTTGTCAAGAAGTATGGATTTTTTTGTGGCATTTCTAAGCTGTCTAAAGTTTTGGTGATCAGTAGAGTTTTTAGTAGTTCTCCATTTGGCCCAGATTCTGTTTCTTTGTAGCATCTTACATTTAGTATCTTTAGAGAGCCAGGGAGCAGTTTTGTTTCTTGTTCTAATAGTGTGAGAGGGGGTGTGGTGTTCTAGGATTTGAAGGAATTTTGAGTTAAAGAACGATACTGCTTCGTCAAGAGGGAGGTATTTGAGGGGTGACCAGTTACATGCATTAAGTTCTGTTTGGAAGTTTATAGGGTTAAAGTTTTTTTTGTTCCGGGTATTTCTAAAGATGATTTGGTTGGGAATGAAGGTCTTCTGTCTATTTATGTAAGTAAGTGAGTGATCACTAATGTCATCGGGAAGGATACCTGTATTGCATGAGAGGGGATTACTATTTACTAATATCCAGTCTAAGGTGCTTTTTTTGTTACTTGGTTTATGGATTCTGGTGGGGGTGGAGATAGTTTGGTGAAAGCCATATACATTTATATGGTTAGTTGGTTTGTCAGAAGTACAGGTATTCCAATCAATATTAAAATCACCACGTACTATGGTTTCTTGTGGGAAAGACATTGAGATCCAGCTGAGGGTACATTCAAGGGTTTCAATGTTATTGCCTGGAGGAAGGTATGAGCAAATTATGTGTAATGATTTGTAAGGATTAATGTGGAGCTTAGCGATAAGGATTTCAATGTTGCTGGGCAATGGTGGCTGAACATCAAGTGATGTCACCTGTAATTTAGATTTGTACAATATTGTCACCCCCCCCACCTTTTTTTGTTATACGGTCAGATCTTAAGATATTATAACCAGGAGGGATTATTTCATTGTTCCTGATGGCTGGTTTGAGCCAGGTTTCTGTTAGACAGAGGATGTCGAATGAGTGGAGGTCTAACAGGGCATGTAACTGGCTGATTGTGTTGTTTAAGCTATGAATATTAAGATGTGCTAAGAGGAGAGAATTTGGGGCACTAGTAAGGGTGTGAGAGGTGGAGGGAAGTATTGGTGGGGGGGTCTGTGTTGATGTTGTTACATAACTACTCCACTTTGGAATGTCTTCGATTTGCTTCCTGATATGATGGGACGAAACGGCGGTTTTACTATATCCTTATACACTTTGGGGATACCTAGAATAGTAGCTAAAATGGGAAATTCGACCCGTATAAATACCTGGTATAAATGATTACATATCCATTAAACCTTTTTTGATATTGCAATAAATTATTATTAATTTTTATATACATTTCTGTGAAAAGTTGGGTTATATATTATAAATTGTATTATTGAATGATGTATTTACTATTGAATATTTTAATTACACATATTTACTATGTAGTTTTTAAGTTAGCTTAGTATATTAGGTTAGTATTTATAGAAGCTTGTCAATACTAGTCTCTTGATATTTTAGAATGTAAAATATTATATTTTAATTCTTATTTTTATTTTTATTTTCATACACAACATATAGTTATATACTTAGCACACAATTTTTATATAATGACTGACTAATGATATAGGAATTTGAATTGATTGTTATTCATTCAACATAGTGTATATTATTTTATGTAAGAAATTTAGGCACTTGCACTTTAAATTTGAAAAATAAAATTTGGCACCAAAAAGCTTTTAAATGAATGAATTGTAACAGTGTTTATTGCTCTGAAGAAGTCTGCATTCGGCAGATGAAAGCAATTAACTTATTCTGTTATTACAAACTATTTTGGATGTTTGGATGCTTGAACATTAAAAGTTGTCTTGTTCGAGCCATGGCCATCTCGCTACTCTTTTCAGCTTAGCTGACGGTGGGTTGTCGTCCGTTACTTGGAATTCAGGTGTTGTTCTTCAATTGAGTTATGAGCTTGTCAGAAGCTATGGATAAAGTATGCGGAGAGACCGAGGCTTTATTGGACAAGGAGGACCTTGTTCAACTAAGGTCCAAAGTGAATTTATTGCGGGATGAAGCTTCCCGTTTGTTAGAAGCTGTGGGGCGGATGCAGAATATTGTTGGTAATGCCACTAATGGAGCGGTGGAGAGAAAAGACATGTTGGTATCTGGCAGTCAGGTTTCCACACAGGTATCTACTCAACTGTCGATACCTAATGGTCAAGGAGATACATCAAAGGGTAGTATTTTAACAAACGAACAGCCTGAGAACCGATATACTACCAACATTAATGCAAGTGCTACTTCAGATCATGAATTTACTTTTGACTTTTCACTTTTTAATGTGGAAGAAGATTTTGAACGGAAGGGAGCTCGCCCTAAATGACCGTTGCCTGTAAAAACATATATGCTGCGACTACTAAGTCGAAATCCAACACTGAAAAAGGTACTGTATATAATTATTCAAGCCCAAGAGATAATATTTCACAAGCTTATAGAAAAGACAGTGAACTAAACAAATTAGATAATTTTTTAACAAGTGACTTTGAATTTACAACAAACTGTGTCAATAGCAAGTGTGTGTCACAAGAAAGAAGTAGAAGTGCCAACAAAGGAACATCGAAGGATATGATATTTCTTATGGGCAAACAATTATTGAATGTTAAAAGCATTAAAATTGATAATGCCTATTTAATTAAATGTATATCCTTAGGTATCGTACCTATGGGGTTAAGATTTATTAAAATATCTATGGGTGTCAATTTAGATAATGACACCAAGGCTGAATTTAATTCATTGTTTAATACATGTGGTATGAATTGCATTAAGTTATTAATTAAGAAAAATTATGAAAAATTGAGTAGATTGGTTATTGATGTTGAAAAGCTAAATAAGGATATAACCAGTGATTTACTTTTTCCCCAATGGTGCGATCTGTATGAAAAACAATTTAAATTGGCTGATAGTAAAGCAGGGAAAATATATGAAAGAAAAGGTAAAAAAATATTATGTGATATGGAACAATATAAGGAAAATAAAGCGTACATACGGAAACATGAACACAATGTATATTACAATAATAAAAGGGATGTTAATGAAGAGTTGCATGTGGAAAGGGGTACAAATTTTCAAGGGGGACGATTTTACACACCTCATGTGAAACAAAATTATCACCAGGGGAATCGACAAAGTCGATGGTAGAAAATGTTCATTTAGATTATGATGGTAATTTTCCAGTGGAAATTGACACATTGGTATCTTATGACAGGCAGAATGATAGGTTAACAGATGAAGATGAAAAGGATAAAATAGTGTATCAATTTAATGATCTAATGATTTATAATTATACAAATAGTATCATTGGAGATGAGCATGGTTCTTTATTTACTAAGGGTATGAAATTTATACCCACAGTGGAGTTCAATGTGGTTGATATCATTACAGATTTTAAACTATTTTGTAGAAGGTTAAATTTAGTGCTGTCCTTTCATAATAACATTGATAAATCAACAAATGTTGTCCTCTCAAATAAGAACATATATAGGAAAAAAAGTACATACATTCCCCCTAGCCACATAAAAGTCTCTAACTTTGAAGAATTAGTTTGTTTTGATATATATTGGTTTAATAAAACAATTAACAAAACTGACAAACAATAATTTAAATTCAAAAGAGAGGCAATGTCTGGTGGAATTAGCTAGGAACAATAACATTAGAGTTATGAAACCCGACAAGGGAGGGGGTATTATATTTTACAATGCGATTGATTACACAAATGAAATGCAAAAGATCTTAATGGAGTCAGGAAATTATGATATCACATCTGTAAATGAGATTCACATCAGTTATAGAAAGATTGATTTAGCCCTGGAAGAATATTTGATAGATCATAGAATAACTGAAGAAACATATAAGTTCATGAAGGTCGAATTTCCCATTTTAGCTACTACTGTAGGTATCCCCAAAGTGCATAAGGACATAGTAAAACCGCTGTTTCATCCCATTATATCAGGAAGCAAATCGATGACATTCCAAATTGGAGTAGTTATTGATAGATGGATCAAACCGATCTACGTTAATATACCACATTTGATAAAGTATTCTTGGATGTTTTTATCTCATCTTACTCCAGATTTATGGAATGAGAAGTTAACTTGCATCACTGTCGATGTTGTTGACTTATTCTTGAGTATTCCTAGAGATCAAGGATTGGAAGATTTCTGTAGTAGCTTAAGAAAATACTCCAATATGAACTGGGATTGTATCAATCTTATTACTGATATGATGGGCATTGTGCTAGACAACAATTTTATATACTTTGAAAGGGGATACTATAAACAAACCAGAGGTGTAGCTATGGGGGCATCTTGTGCCCCCATATTTGCAAATTTGGTTATGCTGAAATGGGAAAATCAGTATTTATTTAACAGTGAGTATTATAAACATATATCCTATTACACAAGATTTCTGGATGATATGTTTATCTTATGGAATGGACTGGAGGAAATTATAAAATATTTTATTGAATATATTAATCAAACTAGTGATTTTTTTAAAATTCACACACAATATTAGTACCGGAGGGATATCATATCTAGATACTTTTATTAGACACACTAACAGTGGATTCCAATCTGAAATATATCAGAAGGATACTTTTTCTAATGGATACTTGTAATATTCTAGTAATCATCCAAAATACATATTGAAAAATATATTTAAAGGACAATGCATAAGGGCGGCACGAATGTCATCAAAATTAGAGGTGATGGAAAAGGAAATTGAAGTCATTACCACCATGTTTGCCAAAAGAGGGTATCCTACATGGTTATTAAATGATGTTTCCAAATATGCCAAAAATGAGTGGGGTAATAGGTACCCTCCTATCTTGGGTATTGAAATGAATAATATTAAAGTAATGGATGCCGTCAGTGACAGTAGTCCTTTCAATAGAGGATGCACTTTCATGTATTCACCATATGTTAATGAAATCAAGAGTATTATTACAAGACATTGGAACACACTTATAGTGGATGATGAAGTCAAAGAAGTAGTGGGTGTAAGACCTAGTTTTTTGTACAAATGGGTATGAATATCAAAAAATATTTGCAACATGGCTCAGTAGATGCAAAATGTATTAACAATAAAGGAGCTACTAGGAGATGTGGGTCATGCAACCAGTGTTCAGCTATTAATGAAAATGAAGGATGTAGACTGGAGGACATAAATAAGACTTATATAAAATTTAAGAGGGGTAACTGTAATACTAGGAATATTATTTATTTGGCCAAACGTGTATCATGTTCCGCTTTTTATATAGGAAGGACAGAAAGACAATTCCGAAAACGTATATATGATCACTTATATAAAATAAAGACTAAAGATACAAAGAATGAACTTTATAGGCACATAAATAAACAAGATGAAAGACATAGTTTTAAGTTTGCAATAATTGATCAGGTTTATAGTTCTACCCGTGGAGGAAATTCTAAAGCAATGTTAAGTAAAAGGGAGAGTGTCTGGCAGATACATACAGATGCAACCAGAGAACCCGGTATAAATGATTACATTTTTAAACCTTTTTTGATATTGCAATAAATTATTATTCATTTTTATATACATTTTAGTGAAAAGTTGGGTTATATATTATAAATTGTATTATTGAATGATGTATTTACTGTTGAATGTTTTAATTACACATATTTACTATGTAGTTTTTAAATTAGCTTAGTATATTAGGTTAGTATTTATAGAC
>NC_056746.1:94875692-94925692 GCF_019279795.1 Protopterus annectens
GTTGTAATGAAAAAAGTGAAGACATGAGGACAGTCCTCACATGACAGCAGACAGCTTGTAGTGTGTCTGAGTATAATTCCTGTACTGTGCAAATATACATAAGAGGGCTGGCTACTACTACACCCACCCTGTGCAGGATGGCAGCAGCCTGCCCAGACAGTAAACAACAGGACTCCTGCTATACATTTACTGTCCCTTTCAAGTTTATGGCTCCCTGGCAACTTCTCCTACCTGATCACCAGCAGCATTGGTGGGCACCTTCTTCATCTCTCAGTAGGTTACTGATCACCAGCAGCATTGGTGGGCACCTTCTTCATCTCGCAGTAGGTTACTGATCACCAGCAGTATTGGTGGGCACCTTCTACATATCACATTAAGTTACTGATCACCAGCAGTATTGGTGGGCACCTTCTTCATCTCTCAGTAGGTTATTGATCACCAGCAGCATTGGTGGGCACCTTCTTCATCTCTCAGTAGGTTAGTGATCACCAGGAATATTGGTGGGCACCTTCTTCATCTCGCAGTAGGTTAACTGATCACCAACAGTATTGGGTGGGCTCCTCCTTCATCTCGCAGTAGGTTACTGGTTACCAGCAGTATTGGTGGGCACCTTCTTCATCTCACAGTAGGTTACGGATCACCAGCAGCATTGGTGGGCACCTTCTTCATCTCTCAGTAGGTTAGTGATCACCAGGAGTATTGGTGGGCACCTTCTTCATCTCACAGTAGGTTAACTGATCATCAGCAGTATTGGGTGGGCTCCTTCTTCATCTTGCAGTAGGTTATGGATCACCAGCAGCATTGGTGGGCATCTTCTTCATCTCTCAGAAGGTTACTGATCAGCAGTATTGGTGGGCACCTTCATCATCTCGCAGTAGGTTACTGATCACCAGTAGCATTGGTGGGCACCTTCTTTATCTCTCAGTAGGTTACTGGACACCAGCAGCATTGGTGGGCACCTTCTTCATCTCTCAGTAGGTTACTGATCACCAGCAGCATTGGTGGGCACCTTCTTCATCTCTCAGTAGGTTACTGATTACCAGCAGCATTGGTGGGCACCTTTTTCATCTCGCAGTAGGTTGCTGATCACCAGTAGCATTGGTGGGCACCTTCTTTATCTCTCAGTAGGTTACTGAACACCAGCAGCATTGGTGGGCACCTTCTTCATCTCTCAGTAGGTTAGTGATCACCAGGAGTATAGGTGGGCACCTTCTTCATCTCTCAGTAGGTTACTGATTACCAACAGCATTGGTGGGCACCTTCTTCATCTCTCAGTAGGTTACTGATCACCAGCAGCATTGGTGGGCACCTTCTTCATCTCGCAATAGGTTACTGATCACCAGCAGTATTGGTGGGCACCTTCTTCATCCCGTAGTGGGTTACTGTTATATCGCTATTTCTACATTAGTGTAATAAAACCTTTGGCTTTGACAAATGCCTTTTTAAATATCACAAGCATTTAATTTCACCACTTCCTACCTCATTGCCAGAAAAGAGATACTGCTCCTCTGTAGGTCATATCTGTGTGCCTTTAATTTTCTAGTCCTCATCTGTACCACATTTCAAGCTATTTTCGACCAAATGGAATGAGAACTCATGAACATCATGTACAAGACAGCAGGATTTAAATTGTTTCCTACAACTCCTTTTTAGCAAATATCAGTAGTTTTATTCTTGGCATACAATATGCCTTTTATTTCTTAATAGATCATTTGAGCAAGCTAGCCAGATAAAATTAACTGAAGGGTGAAAGAAACAAAGAATCATCCAGAGCATTACATCTGTATCTTTGCATGGGAAGGGAAGGTCATTAGGCCTGTGAAAGACAATATGATTGATCAATAAAATGTTTCTCAGCTGCCCTCCACACTACCAAGTGCATCAGTACTTTTATCTTCTACATATTCAACATTTATGTAGGAATGTCTCCTGCATTAGCCTAACTGAGAATACTACAAGCAAAAACACACTGATAGCCATAATGTCCCTTGCTTGTAGATGTTCCACTACTGAAACCTGAATCCCCAAATCCCAGCATGCCCCAATGCCAAAATATAATCCCAAGACACACAATGGTGAAAATTTAAACTGTTGGCATTGTCGCAGGGGTGGGCTCCCTTATACCGCCAACTCTTCGGTCGCATAAGCATCTCGAATGGAGAAATCTCCCACAAAGGATTCGCTGCTAGCTCAGACTTAGAAATTGCTCCAACAGCATTTTCCTATCAAAAACAACAATCTGTGTTTTGCTGCTAAACATCTTGTATCTCAGTGACATGTCAAGAAGCCACGCACAGAAACATATTTAAAGATACAGGACACAATTTTGTCACTGCATCACACAAGTTCATGCAAAGATAAAGAAACAGATGCAATCCCCTTTAGGTAAAACTGATGGTGTGTACTCAGACAGCAATGAAGCTGATAAATAATTCTGCCAGTTTTAAAAATTATCTTTGGCGTCTCAGTGTGAAAGCTGTCTCCTTTTCTGGAAAAGTCAGCAGTGCAAAAGGGTGAAAATATTTCAAGTTGAAGGAACGTTCACTCTGCATATAAATATGACCCAAACATGTTAATATGCTGGTGTGCAGCTTCAGTGTGAAAAAGAAATATGCTACTCATGTCTGAACAGGAATATAAAAGTACTAATTCAAAGCATCTTTCCTTTTAACCTTTTTGTATAAATAAGACATAAATCATGAAATACATCTATTTCATTAAATATGTCATCTGTCAGAACTGGTGTAAGGACATCAGAAATATTAATGGACATTTAACCTCGCTGGCGGTGTATGGCAGAACAGACTAAAGTGTCACTTCTAACATCTTGCTTAAAATCAGTTTTAATCCTGTCTGTCACCTTTGAAAATGTAAGAGTATATGTCATGTATAACTTGTGTTATACAAGGTTCATTTAACCCTGGAGTAATACTTTCTAATTTTGCAGTTTAACTGCTGTCTGAACCTGATCTGTCTTATACCTGTTTAATTAATAAAAGAAACGGTGAGAAATAATAACTACAAAGCCATGAAAAACATTTATTAAAAAAACATTTATAAAACTGCATACCAGTGGTATTAAAAGTAAGTATCCATTTTTTTCTGGGATCTTTTCCATAACACTATAATTAAACTGTCATGTTCCGAGAATTGTTGACACACTATGTAGAAATAATGCAGCTCATAATCTATTCCATGCAAAATTAAAATATATGTATATTTTCAGATTAATATATTAATTTGTTAAGCAACTAATTGAAATGGTCATCTGTAAATTTGTGAGCCATGGCCCAGACTACAAGAGCAAAGGTAAATGCAAAATGTATATAGACAGTTTCGAATAACCAATAAGGTGGCATGTTTGAAGAAATTAGGGGAAAGATAGCTCCTGGAGAAAGCTCACACAGCAAAATATGCATACTCAAGTCAGACTGTGACCAGAGCTCAGGACTGAACCCCAGACCCTTGGGTTGACAGGCAGTCACATTAAACAACAAGCCACCCTATTTCATAGATTTTAAGCAAAAGTCCAAAATAGAGAAATAGTTGTTTCTGCTTACTTTATAAAGGTTATTAAAATAGACACATGAAAAGCTTAATTTGATGGATGATCTTTGAGTGACAGAAGACAATTACTAAAGTTTCGTAACAAAAAATGAATCGAGTAGTTCAGATTAAAAAAAGATGAACTGCAGATGGTCTTATATAACTCTGTAGCATTAAGACAAAGCTCCATATTACTATGTTACAATGACAACAATTAAATAATAATAAAATAAAGCAAAATGTATATTAAAATGCATCATATTTGCTTGCAAAATGACATGCTCCATTAGATGTTTTATGAGAATGTATTTTCTTGACTAGTCATGTATGAAATCTGAAGCCAGTCTACTGCAGGGAAATGTGGATGTGTCAAATAGAGCTAGTAGTCACAGAATCCATTGCTGCCTGCACGTATGAGGAGTGAGCCCCCAGAATGCATTGCTACCTGCACATACGAGGTGTGAGCCCACAGAATGCATTGCTACCTGCACATACGAGGTGTGAGCCCCCAGAATCCATTGCTATCTGCACATATGAGAAGTGAGTCCCCAGAATCCATTGCTACCTGCACATATAAGGAGTGAGCCCCCAGAATCCATTACCGCCTGCACATATGAGGAGTGAGCCCCCAGAATCCATTACTATCTGCACATATGAGAAGTCAGTCCTCAGAATCCATTGCTGCCTGCACATATGTAGAATGAGACCCCAGAAGGTATTACTACCTGCAAGTATGTGGAGTGAGCCCCAGAAGCCATTGCTGACTGCATGTATGTGGAGTGAGGCCCCAGAAGTCATTGCTGCCTGCGTGTATGTCGAGTGAGCCCGAGAATGCATTGCTGCCTGCACATATGAGGAGTAAGACCATCTATTGCTGCCTGCATGTATGTGGAGTGAGAACCCAGAAGGTATTGCTACCTGCACGTATATGTTGTGAGCCCACAGAAGCCATTGCTGCCTGCATATATGAGGAGTGAGCCTGTTTTTACAGTCTTTTTTAAATTGTAATATACAAGCTGAAGAAGAAATGCAAACAAAGCAGCCCAACATTTCATATTACAATACACACATTTTCTTTGTATATACTGGTAAAACATTCCTAATATGCTGTATTGCACATATCTAAATCAGTTAGTCATGTATATACTGGTAATACATTCCTAATGTGCTGTACTGCACGTATATAAATCATTTAGTCATGTATATATTGGTAATAAATACCTAATGTGCTGTACTGCACGTATATAAATCAGTTAGTCATGCATATACTGGTAATACATTCCTAATGTGCTGTACTGCACGTATATAAATCAGTTAGTCATGCATATACTGGTAATACATTCCTAATGTGCTGTATTGCACGTATAAATCAGTTAGTCATGTATATACTGGTAATACATTCCTAATGTGCTGTATTGCACGTATATAAATCAGTTAGTCATGTATATACTGGTAATACATTCCTAATGTGCTGTATTGCACGTATATAAATCAGTTAGTCATGTATATACTGGTAATACATTCCTAATGTGCTGTATTGCACGTATATAAATCACTTAGTCATGTATATACTGGTAATACATTCCTAATGTGCTGTATTGCACATATATAAATCAGTTAGTCATGTATATACTGGTAATACATTTCTAATGTGCTGTATTGCATGTATATAAATCAGTTAGTCATGTATATACTGGTAATACATTCCCAATATGCTGTATTGCACGTATATAAATCAGTTAGTCATGTATATACTGGTAATACATTCCCAATATGCTGTATTGCACATATATAAATCAGTTAGTCATGTATATACTGGTAATACATTCCCAATATGTGGTATTGCACGTATATAAATCAGTTAGTCATGTATATACTGGTAATACATTCCCAATATGCTGCATTGCACGTATATAAATCAGTTAGTCATGTATATACTGGTAATACATTCCCAATATGCTGCATTGCACGTATATAAATCAGTTAGTCATGTATATACTGGTAATACATTCCCAATATGCTGTATTGCACGTATATAAATCAGTTAGTCATGTATATACTGGTAATACATTCTCAATATGCTGTATTGCATGTATATAAATCAGTTGGTCATGTATATACTGGTAATACATTCCCAATATGCTGTATTGCACGTATATAAATCAGTTAGTCATGTATATACTGGTAATACATTCCCAATATGCTGTATTGCATGTATATAAATCAGTTAGTCATGTATATACTGGTAATACATTCCCAATATGCTGTAGTGCACGTATATAAATCAGTTAGTCATGTATATACTGGTAATATATTCCCAATATGCTGTAGTACACGTATATAAATCAGTTAGTCATGTATATACTGCTAATACATTCCTAATATGCTGTATTGCACGTATATAAATCAGTTAGTCATGTATATACTGGTAATACATTCTTAATGTGCTGTATTGCACGTATATAAATCAGTTAGTCATGTATATATATATATACTGGTAATACATTCCTAATATGCTGTATTGCACATGTATAAATCAGTTAGTCATGTATATACTGGTAATACATTCCTAATATGCTGTATTGCATGTATATAAATCAGTTAGTCATGTATATACTGGTAATACATTCCTAATATGCTGTATTGCACGTATATAAATCAGTTAGTCATGTATATACTGGTAATACATTCCTAATATGCTGTATTGCACGTATATAAATCAGTTAGTCATGTATATAGTGGTAATACATTCCTAATGTGCTGTATTGCATGTATATAAATCAGTTAGTCATGTATATAGTGGTAATACATTCCTAATGTGCTGTATTGCATGTATATAAATTAGTTAGTCATGTATATAGTGGTAATACATTCCCAATATGCTGTATTGCACGTATATAAATCAGTTAGTCATGTATATAGTGGCAATACATTCCCAATATGCTGTATTGCACGTATATAAATCAGTTAGTCATGTATATAGTGGTAATACATTCCTAATATGCTGTATTGCACGTATATAAATCAGTTAGTCATGTATATACTGGTAATACAGTCCCAATACGCTGTATTGCACGTATATAAATCAGTTAGTCATGTATATACTGGTAATACAGTCCCAATATGCTGTATTGCAGGTATATAAATCAGTTAGTCATGTATATACTGGTAATACATTCCAATATGCTGTATTGCAGGTATATAAATCAGTTAGTTATGTATATACTGGTAATACATTCCCAATATGCTGTATTGCACGTATATAAATCAGTTAGTCATGTATATACTGGTAATACATTCCTAATATGCTGCAGTGCATGTATATAAATCAGTTAGTCATGTATATACTGGTAATACATTCCTAATATGCTGTATTGCACGTATATAAATCAGTTAGTCATGTATATACTGGTAATACATTCCTAATATGCTGTATTGCACATATATAAATCAGTTAGTCATGTATATAGTGGTAATACATTCCTAATATGCAGTATTGCACATATATAAATGAGTTAGTCATGTATATAGTGGTAATACATTCCTAATATGCTGTATTGCACATATATAAATCAGTTAGTCATGTATATAGTGGTAATACATTCCTAATATGCTGTATTGCACATATATAAATCAGTTAGTCATATATATAGTGGTAATACATTCCTAATATGCTGTATTGCACGTACATAAATCAGTTAGTCATGTATATACTGGTAATACATTCCTAATATGCTGTATTGCACATATATAAATCAGTTAGTCATGTATATACTGGTAATACATTCCTAATATGCTGTATTGCACGTACATAAATCAGTTAGTCATGTATATAGTGGTAATACATTCCTAATGTGCTGTATTGCATGTATATAAATCAGTTAGTCATGTATATAGTGGTAATACATTCCTAATGTGCTGTATTGCACGTATATAAATCAGTTAGTCATGTACATAGTGGTAATACATTCCCAATATGCTGTATTGCACGTATATAAATCAGTTAGTCACTCAGTGCACGTCTCTGTTTCCCAGCCCCTTATTACACAGTGCTCTGTCCTCTGGGCCACTTTTACCACTTCTGTACATGCACCACAGTCCAGCAAGGGGTGTACTTTGCAATCATTTCTGTTGAGTCCTGCTTTTCCTAATACGTATTCCAGTCCCTTTTGTTTACAGACTGACAAAAATATAATACCCATTTTCGTATTCCCCTCTTTTCTCAGTCTAGTTCCCTCTTGCCTTGTTTCTCCCCCCAATCTTTATACCCCTGTTAACCACTGAACAATAGCATATGTTTTAGTGCCTCTCATAACCTGGGCACTGTTCTCATAACCTGGACACTGTTCTCATAACCTGGGCACTGTTCTTATAACCTGGGCACTGTTCTCATAACCTGGGCACTGTTCTTATAACCTGGGCACTGTTCTCGTAACCTGGGCACTGTTCTCGTAACCTGGGCACTGTTCTCATAACCTGGGCACTGTTCTTATAACCTGGGCACTGTTCTCATAACCTGGGCACTGTTCTCATAACCTGGGCACTGTTCTCATAACTTGGGCACTGTTCTCATAACCTGGGCACTGTTCTCATAACCTGGGCACCTGTATTTTCCTCAAGTTCTCAAGCATAAAACTAAAGTTTTGAGTTTTGGCCATTCTGACCCATTTCCATTTCATTAAAAAAAAAAAAAAACAATTCCACCACCTATCCACTTAAACTATCCTACATATCTTTACTCGACCAAGTCTGAACCTAAAACTAGCATTTAATGTGATAATCCTTGATCAAAGATGCTACCCATATGTATGTGTGGATGTGTATTGGCACTAAAGGTCAGGTCGATCAGGTCATTGTTTCACTCTGAGCCACCCTCTTGCTCAGTTCTCTCCTTTTTAAAATGTTGAAGCTTGAGTACTGCCCCCCCCCAACTAAGAAGGAAACTGCCAGTTAGACAGCAAAACTGCTCCCTCCAAAAAACAAGGAAGAAAACGCTATGCTAATCTCTCCGCATTTCAAGCTGATTATAGATGAAAGGGCCTTCTCCAAAACTGACCCAGCCACATAGAACAGACCACCTAATGAAGAAAGTAACAAACTTTGGGGGGATTTAAAAGGGCATTAAAAGATCACCTAAAAAGTAAGACATTTGCACGTGCTTTTTTGACACTGGATTAGCATTCATTTAAACAGTCCCTGACCTGCTTTATATGCAACTACATTCTTTGCACAGTGTTCTGCTGAACTACATCAAAATGTAAACATTGTAAATATATTAATTTAGTTGTGGTAATACTTTGTACATATTACTGTATTTCTTTCTTACTTATTAACAGTGCTTTACTGCATGTGCTGCTTATTTCTGAACCTCTTTCTCTTACCCTGACTCTATTATTAACAATCATATACTGAGTGTATTAAAAATTGTATTGTTTCTGCTCAACAAGCGTGGGTTGTGACTGAAAAGGCTCAGCAAGCCAGCTTACCTACCCAGTTAA
Organism: Protopterus annectens; assembly: GCF_019279795.1. Taxonomy (NCBI): domain Eukaryota; kingdom Metazoa; phylum Chordata; order Ceratodontiformes; family Protopteridae; genus Protopterus; species Protopterus annectens. The sequence continues at coordinate 94,884,737 of NC_056746.1, forward strand.
CAAAAATAAATAGAACTGCTGAACATCTTAAAAATACCCTCAGGCCAGAAAATGTCAAGAAGTAGGAAACAAACTAACCACTCAGTTAACTAACGTCAGTTCAAAAAAGAATAAGCTACCAAGTCGGTCTGACTTGGCCTGTACCGAGCAGTATCAAGTGGAGGCAATTATTGTGACCATAAATCAGGGCAACTAGTAATATAGGAAGAGACCCGAGGTCTAATGAAACAAACAAGACCAACAGCGGTCTAACTTTGTATTCTTCCCACTTCTACACGGAAACACAGCAAGAAGGCATATCACAGGTGGGAATCGTAACCCTGAACAGAAGTATAAACTGCAGAAGGAAAATTCAAATAAAAAACAAACTATCAAATAACAGGCATTAGACAGATGAGCATGTGTCCATAGTTAAAATCATGTTAGCACAAGAAAGAAACAAAACTAGATAGATAGATAGATAGACAGATAGATAGATAGATAGATAGATAGATAGATAGATAGATAGATAGATAGATAGATAGATAGATAGATAGGTAGGTAGACAGATAGATATTTAGATTGATTATTGTGTATACAGAAATAAATTGCCACTCAGACAGAGATAGATGTGTTTGGTGGGGGTGTAAAAAGGTAGCATCTCCCAAACATTGAGATATTTATAGTTTGGGTGGATGAAATAAGGTTGGAAAAAGTAGAAGTTGGCTGAAAAGGGCAATCTGACCACCCCATCTGCCCAGTTAACAAACTGAAATAAGTAAAGGTAAAAGGAAATATGTAGACATATTAATGTAAGGAAAAGGTGGTGGGTGGAACAATAAAAATCACCAAAAGTACATGTGACAAGCACAAGCTTCCTACTGGCATTATGAAGGCAGAAGTGGTTAATTAGTATCGGAAAAGGCAGCATATGGATATGCTAAACAGGCTTGGTAGTTATATGTCTTCACTGTTATCAGTGTTGCTGTTGATGTCAAGGACTTTAGCATTCCAGGCTTGTCTGTCAACAGCTGCTTGTTTAAGTCCTTGCTGTCCATACATTGTAACTTATGAAGCCCACTCTTCTTCTTCTTTTTCCTTTTCAGCTTTCCTGGTCAGCCTCGTCTTACTTAGTGAGTCTGGTCTTCACATTATGTGGACAAATTTTTTGAGTTTTAGTTTTGCTATTAGACCTTCAAGTGAAGAATATGAGTTTATTTCCTTAAGGACTGACAGATTCAATCTGTCTACAATCCACAGAATTCTTAAGAGTTTTTTTTCCAAAACCTGAGTCCAAGAGAATCAGTCTTTGGGTCCACAGCCTTAGTCATCACCCATTTCTCACAGCCGTATGTTACTACTGTGAAAACCATAGCTTTGACTATACAAACCTTTGTTGGAAGAGTGATGTCTTTGCTCTTTAAAATCTTATACAGATTTGCCATAGCTTTTCTTCCTAAATTTACATGCCTTTTAAATATGTGGTTACAATCATTATACGCAGACATCTTTGATCCTGGAGAAATACACTGCCTCAACCTCTTCCCAATCTACTTGTACAGAATTAGCGAAAACAAAAGGATCCCAAAAATGAAGAAACCAGCGTTAAGACCTGAACGCAATTTATTTAGTTAAGACAGTAGAACAGCGTTTTCGCCACACACACTAGGTGGCTTCTTCAGAGGTAGCAAGCAGAAAATGAAGCACTCCTTAAATACACAGCAAGTTAAAAGCAATTACTGTTAAACAGCAATTAGGAAGGGGGAACTACCCCAAATTTACATTTCAGTACTGCTGCAGTAAAAAGCTTTATACAAGTGTAATTATACACACTCAATTAAAGTAAACCCATAAAACATTTTTATAAAACATTTTTAGTCTATGCTTTAATGCTTGAAACTTCTGAGCTCCTTTGGCAACTTAGGCTCGATGCATTTAACCCACCTGGGTTAAATGAGAGTTGTAATATTGCCCCGTTCCTTAAATTGAAATCGTACATAAGATAAATGTTTAGACTTCTATTCTACATTTGCTCATTCTGGTTATGCTATTTCTGTACTTAACATTTAAGGCCTTTCCTGTCATTGAGTACATGGTAGGACTGGCTATTGTGTGTCCACTACTTTGTTAAAACCTTAATACATGACGATTCCCATAGTGTACTTTTTATGCATTTTTTATGTATGGTGGCTGTCATTTTAGTATGCTACACTTTTTATGGGATTGTGCTTCTTATGTCCTGTTGAGTGAATAACAACAAAAATGAGAATTGAACAAAATGTATATATACACTTTTTACTTGCAAGTCAGTTTCTTAATTGATGACTTCTGTTATGGGGGTTGGTTGTTTTTTCTGTCTTATGCATAGGCAATTTTTATGTGTATTCATTGTCCTATGCATTGGTTTTATATATACTCTGCTTAGCAGAATACAAAGAGCCTGACTAAAAATGTTTTATAAAAATGTTTTATGGGTTTACTTTAATTGAGTGTGTATAATTACACTTGTATAAAGCTTTTTACTGCAGCAGTACTCAAATGTAAATTAGGGGTGGTTCCCCCTTCCTAATTGCTGTTTAACAGTAATTGCTTTTAACTTGCTGTGTATTTAAGGAGTGCTTCATTTTCTGCTTGCTACCTCTGAAGAAGCCACCTAGTGTGTGTGGCGAAAACGCTGTTCTACTGTCTTAACTAAATAAATTGCGTTCAGGTCTTAACGCTGGTTTCTTCATTTTTGGGATCCTTTTGTTTTCGCTTGTTTGTGGATTTCATTTAGTTTGTTGGTACTTGTACAGAATTGATAGGGCTAGATCACATAATTATATTTATTGATTTATTTTGTTTAGCAGCAAGATAAGGTTTGTGCTTTTTAATCTCACCTTCATCAGCACGGTCTTCACCTTTTACTCACACTCAGCCATTAATGTGGCATCACCTATATATCTCAGATGTGGTATCACCTATATATCTCAGATGTGGTATCACCTATGTATCTCAGATGTGGCATCACCTATATAGCTCAGATGTGGTATCACCTATATATCTCAGATGTGGTATCACCTATATATCTCAGATGTGGCATCACCTATATATCTCAGATGTGGCATCACCTATGTATCTCAGATGTGGTATCACCTATATATCTCAGATGTGGTATCACCTATATACCTCAGGTTGTTAACTTGCTAACACAGTATTTTATTATTTATTTACCCTTTTTTGTTGACCAAGTTAGTTCCACTAGGCTGGTGGCCTCTTTTCTGGAGAGACATGTGTGAGTGTTTATACTATCTGCAGAAATTTTGCCAGGGCATCAGGGAATTTTTACACTTTTTTGATAAGTGCTATGGGATCCCGTACTGTTTTCAATAAGTGCTGTGGGATCTTTTACATTCTTCTGAGCTGCCATCAACTGAAGCAAATGGGACCTCAGCTTAAAGTCCCATGCAAATTAAAGGATGTACTCAGCATATAAATTAAATTTAAATACGCAGAGTGACAAGACAAATCATTGTCACACTCCTTTCTCAGTCTGCAGTCACGCAGATATTTCATCTTTGGGTTTGTTATTTCTTCTTCTGTGCAGAGATTCCTCAGGAGGTGAATAAAGTGACCTGTTGTCCCCATTTGCCTAAGAACTTGCCACAGTTTGTCACACTCCATGCAATAAATGGCTTTAGAGTTAACAGTAAAGCAGAAGTAAATATTTCTGGAACTCCCTTCCTTTCTCCATTATCCAGTGGGTAATGAAATTTGATCTTCAGTGCCTGTTGTTCTTATGCACCCACTTTGTGCAAGTACCAGTTCTCTGCCCATATACTACTGGAGTCTAGTTTGCAGGCTTTTGAGCGTTAACTCATTAGCATCTAAAACAAATGCAGTTTTTGATAATTTGAGAAGTCTTTTCCATTGTTTTTTTGGGGTGTGGGGTGATTGGAATATAAATTGTCCTTTTTAAATGCTCTATCCATTGTTTTGTTTTCCATAAGATTTTAAACATTTCAGATAGAATTCCATCAGTTCCTTTAGCCTTATTATTAGCAAGGCTTTCTAGGGTTCATGTAACTTGACTCTCAAGAATATTTGACTCTAGATTATAGAGCATGCCATGGTATGTATCCTTGAAGCGACTTGAAACAATGAAATCTTATTGGCATACTGTACTTATAAAGAAGGCACTGACCGCTCAGATGGAGCAGAAACATTAAATAAATTGCATTGGAAGTGGGACATGCTGATGCCAGAAATCAGTGCTTAAAGAAAAAGAGATGGAGACTGAGAGGAAAGCAGCGTTAGAGTGTCTTAGGAGAGCATCTCCACTGGGGCAGGATCAGAGGATATGAAGAGATTACGTGCACCAGGGGGCATCATCAGAGAGAGTGCAGGGATTAAATGCACTGGAGCAGGCTCAGATTTTATAAAAAGACTATCTGCACCATAATGGAGAAGAACAGGTAGGTAACATTAAAAAGGCATCTCTAAGCCTGGAAAGTGCATCTATAGCTCTCTGCTGATAACTTAGAATATATACTGCACCATATATGCATTTATTTATTTATTTAACATTTGTTTACCAGGAAAGTCCGACTTGGAACAAAGCCATTTGTCAGTGGAGGCATGGGGAGAAACACTCCAAACGCATGTCTTTGTAACTTACTTACTTGTAACTTTGGATACTTATGATCTTGGAACTCAGCAGATGGAAAAAAGTTAAGTATTATAGACATAGGGGACCTTAATCTTCCAGACAAAACCTACCATGTACCCTCCTTTATTGTAAGGAAAGGGATATTGTAGGACCCTTGAAGAAAGCTAGAGGACTTTAACATAATGTCAGGAGCCCAATTAAAGGATGCAGTTGTGCTGCAACATTCACCAGTGCAATAGGGGTGTAGTGTCAAACTGATGGAACTGCTCTACAGCAATGATCATGCCTCATTAGGGTTCATGATCACCTCAATAGGGACTACAAGAAAGACAGTGGCTTGGAGTTACTGCAGGGTACACTTCAATCAGGTATGACGCACAGTGAGAAACAACATGAAAGCAGCACTGCAGCAAATGTCAGATGGAGAGATGAGGGCTGGATCAAGGGGGATTAAAGAGGGTAGTGGCAGGAGTAAAACGAACTGCATAAAATGAAGGCAATCGCTCGATACTGGGGCTGTTTATTGAAGTTATAAGTGAAAAGAAAAGCACGTATTGAGGTTCAAATCTGAGCAAAGAATACATTTAAGATGAAAGATGAAAGGCAAAAACTGTTGCTAACAAGACAAAGTGGCCTTAGAAGGAAGGCTGTTTCAGGGTAAATAAAAAAATAACTCGTACATTATTTATAAAGGAAGACGATTCCAGACAAAGGGGCACTGGAAAAAAAAGAGAACACCTATGCAGAGGCTGGAAATCAGACTAAAATCCTCACTGAGTTCAATATTTTGGTGTTCAAAGAGCAAAAGAACGGGAGACGAGGATGTGCAGCTGAGATGGGAAAGGATATGGAAAAATGAGTAAATTAAGGAATGAGTGGAAAGGAACAGGAAAAGAACTTGAAGGGCCTTTGCAGAAATAACATACATACATAGAAAACAAATGCCTTTTCAGGTTTGTAAAGATACATGCATAGAAAACAAATGCCTTTTCAGGTTTGTAAAGATAGGGCATTACTTCACAAACCACTGGAAAAACTATACTATCCCCCTGAGAAATGTTGTGGTGTCACATAAGCAGATAAGGACCGTATTGAAGCCCTTACACAAAGTTAGGTCTAGGAAAATGTGAGAGAACAGCAGGTATTTCAGTCTTCTTTTGATTTTCAAAGAAAAGTCATTGCAAATATCCAGAGGATAGGCAGGTATACTAATTTTTGGGTGACAACACAGCTTTGGACAACAGAAGTCACATCTGTTCATCCAGTTGTATAACTGGGTCACCAGAGAAGTGGACTAAGGGAATGTATCAAATGCAGTCCATCATCCTGTCAGCGAGATCTCTAAAACTGCCACATAGCAGGGTGCATGAATTGGGAACTTAAATAGTCTGAAGGAGTTATTCAAAACATTAAAAAACAAACAAATAAAATGGGTAACTAATCCAAAGCAGTGGTACATAGGGGGAGTTGCAATGAGAAAATGACAGACCAATGGGAATGCTACAAGTTTGTTCTAGGCCCGGGCCCTGTTTAGCATCTTTGCACCAGATACACATTGTGAGGCCATCTTGTTTACTACAGTTAGAACAGAAGAGCAGTTAGATATAGGGAAGTGGCATGAACTTTAGTGTCCTGGATGGTTGATAAATAAGTGCATCTGGTGGGCAAAAAAAGTGAACAGTGCTACACTGGATAGTGGAATTAGAAAACATGTAGGTGCTGGAAGTTACAACCCCGAGGTAGGTGGATGAAAGAAAAGATCAGATTGTCTTTGTCTCCAAGTGGATGAATCATAAATCATGCATAGTAGTGTTTGTGTTTTTAACTTATTCCCTAAAAAGAATAGATTGAAGAGACACTTCAGCCGTCCTGCCATTGTACAGAGGATTACCATACTCAGATCTGAACTGCTGCATCTATTCTGATGGTCATACAGAAATGGACAGATGAGTAGGATTGCCACAATGCTGAGAGGGAGGGGATGAGCCTATGGAGGGTTTTTTTTCCTTTTTGTTTTTTTGTACACTGTCACTGTGAAGGTCAGAGGGTATATACTGAGATGGATGTAACTCAGTGCCAGGTGGTTAGTAGAGTTTAGAAGGCATGAAGTAAGCATATGTACAGAATGGATGGAACAAGGTTCAGGAATATCTTGAAATTATACTCCACGTAGATTTTAATGTGGCCCTTGGTGCATTGGTGGTTGAATCAGAAGTAAGAGAGACAGAGATAGAGAGAGAAAGAGAGAGAGGCAGAAAGCTGCATATCAGGTTAGATAAAATAGTCAAAAAGCCACACTAGACTATCGATCTTTATTGTTTGCATGCCATAGTGAGGCTTCTTACATAACACATGCCGTAGTGAGGCTTCTTACATAACACATGCCGTAGTGAGGCTTCTTACATAACACATGCTGTACTGAGGCTTCTTATATAACACATGCCGTAGTAAGGCTTCTTACATAACACATGCCATAGTGAGGCTTCTTACGTAACACATGCTGTAGTGAGGCTTCTTACATAACATATGCTGTAGTGAGGTTTCCTACATAACACATGCCGCAGTGAGGCTTTTTATATAACACATGCTGTAGTGAGGCTTCTTACATAACACATGCCGTAGTGAGGCTTCTTACATAACACATGCCGTAGTGAGGCTTCATACATAACACATGCCGTAGTGAGGCTTCTTACATAACACATGCCATAGTGAGGCTTCTTACATAGCACATGCCATAGTGAGGCTTCTTACATAACACATGCAGTAGTGAGGCTTTTTATATAACACATGCTGTAGTGAGGCTTCTTACATAACACATGCCGTAGTGAGGCTTCTTACATAACACATGCTGTAGTGAGGCTTCTTACATAACACATGCCGTAGTGAGGCTTCATACATAACACATGCCATAGTGAGGCTATTTACATAACACATGCCGTAGTGAGGCTTCTTACATAACACATGCTGTAGTGAGGCTTCTTACATAACACATGCCGTAGTGAGGCTTCTTACACAACACACTAACAAACTGGAACAATAAGAGGTGAACCACAGTGGAACTTAAATGAGAAAAAATATTTTACTTGGGTGATTTTTATTGGAACATATTCAAAACATATGTTACATGGAGTTTTGGATGAATAACAATTTGTTTTCAGTATTTATTTTTGGAAAACATTAAAAATGTTTAAAACAGGCAGCACACCATGGTGAGGATAACTAAGCAACCACAATCTAGGAGATCCTTAGTCAGGTAAATCGTCCAAGGCAAGGTGTTCTATGCGAGCCTACCTAAGTTCAGAAAAGGTAGTCAATATGCAGATAAACAACACACTCATTGATCTTTGCATTACCTAGTCAAGTGAATCAGTCCTTCATAGAGCCTGTATGGCAGTAATGCAACTCTGCAAGCTGTAGGGACATTGTAGCATAAAGCTGACAGATCAGATAACTGTTGATTTAATAAGAAGTGTGGAGTAGCCAAAGAAAATCCACACATACATGGAATGGTTGTGTAGATTTTACACAGGCAATAACTGGGATCAAAGACTGAGCTTCTGACCTTACATGCGTGTGGGGGGCATAAAACCTAAATACTGACCCACAGTCCTAAACACATTATAGGTGACAACCCAAACACAGAGAGGTGATAGCTACTAACAGGTGAGATGATTCAGGTAATAATAAATAACTGAGGTTGTCAATAATGTAGGTAGCTTGTTTCACATAATGCAGGCCGCAATTAGACTGGATAGCTTATGATGAGTTGAAGTGTTCGTCAAGCAGATGGAAATTAATTCAGTTATTCTTGCATGTTAAGGCACTGCTCAGACAAGACTGTGTCATTAAGCAAGGCAATGATCTGTAACAAAATATAACATTTTCCAACTGTTAATATTTCCCCAAGGCTAAACAATTAAGTAACATTGCATCCAACTTTGGCAAGTAATTTCTGAAAGTCAAAAAAAAATTATAATTAAACTTCATCATTTGGAACAGTACTGTAATCTCATGTATTCATCAAACATAATGTTAACTTAAAAGGCATGTTCTTAAGAAACTGTCTGTCCTTGTACTGAAGTGGTATTTGGCTGATTAAAGTATATCTAACCCTGAAGTGCTTGTCCCAGCAGGCCTGTTCCACTACAACAGTGTTGTATTTTATGAGTGCTATACAAAGGCAAAGATGTAATCATTCATCTATAAAGGGCATTAAGTATGAAAAACACAAATTAAAATAATTATAAGAAAAAGCAAAGTGCTTATTCATTATTCAAGATATAAATATCTTTGTTAGTGTACTACTTTGCTAATGTGAAACCTCATCCCCTTCTATTTCTCTTGCTGTCATACACACACGCAAACACACGCACACACATGCACGCACTCACTCACAGTTGTACACACAGGGACAGATCTGAGCTCTTTATTGAATGCACTAACTCATTCATATCTTTTTGTCGAAGTTTAAGATACTGTGAGTTTAGATTGCAAATACTGCAGTTTGTAATTAAGGGATGTTTATAAACCATTTTAAAAGGTGCTTAAATATACTACTCTTGGTTAAGAATCATACAAAGGAAATTCAGCACTCATTCAGAAGCATCTTGTTACTAAATCTGTCCTTTGGATGAGAGTTTAAGCTCAGATCCTGTCTACCTGAGTTGAGTTCAGGTAAATGCAAAAGATCCAGTGACACTTATTGAAAACAGTAGGGGAGGTTCCTCTGTATCCTGGCCAAATTTCTCCTAGTTAATATGAATACAAAGTCAGTAAAAGGAGGCCGCTGGCCTAGCAGGACTAACTCGATCAGCAAAGCACAAACAAATAAATAAATCAATTAGCTGTAGATACCTATAGGTTAGAAGAAGATCTAGAGCTTTAGTGCATTTCTGAGTAACAATATCACAAACATCGTTTCACAGTTGTTACAGAACTAGCAACGTTATTCTGAAGATATTTACTTTACACACGCACCATTTACCCACTTTGCAGTGACAGCATCAGGATGTGGGCACAGCTGCACTCTGTTCACATTACAACACCACTGCCGTGATTCTTTAAATGTACCAACCAGCTGATTCCCTAAGGTCAAGAAGATGTTGCCCTTATTTTATGAGACTTTCTGAACTCTCCCATAGTATGACTACAGAAACATGTCTAACTATATTGTTACTGGTCTTGTGCACAATTAGTTGTTTTGTGAATTTGTTTTTAATAGTTTTTCATGTTTTTATGTGTTGTTGTTTATAGTGCTTGTCTCTTTAATTTACAAATGATGTGATACATGTGACTTATTTCAATGGTATTTAAGGAGGGGTTCTGTTATTGTGATTTACATCTGATGAAGTAGTGATACTACGAAAGCGCTTATGTCCTTATTTTTTGTGAATTAAAGACGGGTTCATCTACAAGCCTTGCTGTCATTTCTGGGTCCATCTGTTGTTTTTTGTATATGTTGAACATTTGTTTGGAAGGACCTTGGTGCTCACTGTGGTTGGTGGTCGTTTTTATTTGTTTGTTACAAGGTTTTTGTTGCACCGACCGGAGCAAGGAGATGGCTGAAGGCACTGATGATATAATTAAACTGGACTTTACTCCCAGAAACAATGAAGTGGAAGTGGAACACACCACAGTAAGGTTTTTTACTATGCTTGAGGGTCAGTCAAACCCTCTACTTTGTGCTAGTGATACTGACTGTGCCTCTTCTAATGTCTCTGTGGATATTGCTGCCTTAAAGACTAAAATTTGACTTATTGAAAGCAGTATGTTTAAATTAAGAAGACTGCAGTACCAAATTTTTCATTTAGAGGTTTGTCTACAAGAGAAAATAGTTCCAAGAGGACTGAGGGTTTTGTTAATGCCTGCACAAGGGAATGCCACACCACAACTGCTAAGTGAATGGCAAATGGCTAATTTTGAGTGCAGTTGCAAGTACATGCAGCTGCTTATTAAGTATGCACAAAATAAGATTAATGAACTTTTTGGTCAGATAAAGGACTTATACAATGTTCTGTTGCATGATTTTGATAATGACCTAGTTGACAAGTATATTACGGAGGTCATTGATTCTGTTACAGCATATGAACATAGACTGTCGTATCAAGCAGAAGAAATTATGCAGAGACAGAGCAGATTTTGCGTAAGGTAATGTCTTTATGTGACCGAGAACTGTGCAAGATGATGTTAGTACTGTTCCTGTTGTTAGGAATCAATCTGCACCATTCAGCAGAAATGCTGATCCTCGTGTGAGTGAGGTTTGTGATCCAGGAAGTGAAGTATCGTTGCAGCCGGCAAGCACTGAATCAGCTGACATGCCGACTGTGTCTGCAGGAGCGAGGAAGCATACTTTTCAGGTTACAGCGTAGGTACATCAGTCTAATGCTCCTGGTAATGTTTCCGGGTGTATGGTGAAAACCATTACAGGCTCAGCATCAGCATCCACGAATTCTGTTCATACTACAGGCCCTCTTTTACAGGGGCAATGGAAGTTTCCCTTACCCATTAAGATGGTGGTGAGGGACACAGACAGGTCTCGTTCTCAGGGGAGAGCGAGAATGAAGAGGAAGCCAGAAGATGAGGCTATGGGTACACCAACTATCAAGAAGTTCCTGAACAAGGTATGAAGAAACTTATTTGGAACTTGTCCAGCCATGTATTAACTGCTGCCGAGATCAGAGTATTATCTAAAGGATTAATGTTTATCCCCACTCGGAAGCAAGACTTCTCAGATGCAATTATTGACTTTAAATTGTTTATTAGAAATGTTTTATTGAAATTGTGTTTTAAAAATAGTGAAAATAATGAAAGTTATAATGGTAGGAGACTGTTTAGCAAGCCTAGTGTGTTTATACCTAACCCTCATCCTTTAGTTACAGCGTTTGAGAAATTGTGTTTGGATGATTTTTACAGAATGTATACTTCTGGCAATAATAGAACATATGGTAAGTCTAATATGTCTAAGGATGAATTTCAAGGTTTAAATGGCCTAGGAAACAACTGTCTTTTAACTATTAGACCCGCTGATAAGGGTGGGCCCATAGTAATTTTTGATACTGAGGTATATAATAAAGCGATGGAAGGTATGTTAGGTAATAAAAGCTTTTATACAAAAAATACTGTTGCACAAGTCGATGCTATGATTAAAGAAGTTAATAGCACTTTTCTAATGCTCTTAGATGGTTGTATTATTGACAGAGGCTGTATAATTATCTGATAGTGAGGGAAGCATTGATACCTGTCATTCAGGGCCTGCCCAAAATACACAAAAACCCCTCAAACCCACCATTTCGACCCAAAGTAGCAGGGAGGAACTGGTGTACAGAGCCAGCCTCCATTTATGTAGAGAAGCAGTTAAGGATAGCATTGAATACATGCCCTAATATCTTACATGACACACAGCATGTTTTAAATGATTTGTATTCCTTTCTGATGTCACATGGAAAAAGGCCAATGTTACATTTAGTGACACTTGATGTCACTTCTTTATTCACTGTCATCCCAAATGAGGAGGGTTTATCCAGCACTAAGCAATTTTTGTCACAACACACAGATTTTGGCAGCATCAAGATAAGATTAATATGTCAATTATTGGAGTGTATTTTGAATAATAATGCCTTTTTATTTAATGGGCATTATTATTGGCAAAGACATGGCGTAGCTGTGGGCACTTCATGTGCCAATAGCTATGCCAATGTTGTGATGAATGTCTGGGAACAAAGGTTTATATGTGAGGGACCATTTAAAGCACAGGTCATATTCTATCGTAGGTTTGTGGATGACCTTTTCCTCATCTGGGATGGCACTGAATCGAAGTTACATGAGTTTATTAATTATTTGAATAAGACTACTTCTTATTTGAGGTTTTCATGTAATATATCCACTTCTTTTGTGGATTTTTTAGATGTTAGAGTAATCTGTGATACTGATGGACATATTTATACAGAATTACATAAGAAGCCATGCCATTGCAATCATCTGTTGTATAAAGAAAGTATGCATCCACCACATGTCTTCAGAAGTGTGATCAGGAGTCAGACTTTCAGGGCTTCTAGATTAAGTGTGAGAGAATCTAACTTTAACATACAGACTGGGCTACTGAAAGATGCATTAGTATCAAGGGGATGCAAACATCATGTGATCAATGAAAACATGGAACAGGTAGTTCGGGTAAGAGATACTAGAGCCAGGAAAACATTGAACAGGTAGTTAGGTTAAGAGGTACTAGAGCCAGGAAAACGTTGAACGGGTAGTTAGGTTAAGAGATACTAGAGCCAGGAGAACATTGAACAGGTAGTTAGGTTAAGAGGTACTAGAGCCAGGAAAACATTGAACAGGTAGTTAGGTTAAGAGATACTAGAGCCAGGAAAACATTGAACGGGTAGTTAGGTTAAGAGATACTAGAGCCAGGAAAACATTGAACAGGTAGTTAGGTTAAGAGGTACTAGAGCCAGGAAAACATTGAACAGGTAGTTAGGTTAAGAGGTACTAGAGCCAGGAAAACATTGAACAGGTAGTTAGGTTAAGAGGTACTAGAGCCAGGCCTTACTTTGGAGAGAAGTATGAGAAGAGAACTGGAAAAGAACTGGGTAGGAACAGTGGACTGAAAGTCTGTCTGACCCGCTCCAGAGATGTCAGACTTTACAAGGAAGTTATAGAGAAACATTGGAGTTCTGACTACAGATAGTGATATCACTGACATAGTTGATGTAAGACCATCATTTGTTTATAAAAATGTGTGTTCTCTTAAGAGACAGTTATGCTACCCCAAACAGAAACAGATTAGTGTACATGGGGGGTGTACCTCAGCGTGTGGACATTGCCAACCTTGTAAATATATAGATAGTAGTGGGGTATTTAGTCACCCCGATCAGTGCAGAATTTATAGATTCAGTGTTCAAGCCTCATGCAGCACTTTCCATGCTGTCTATATGGCACACTATATCACATGTAAAAAATTCTACATTGGTAAGATGGATAGAGCATTAAAGGACAGAATTAGGGAACACTACTACCACATAAGTAAGAATGATGCAGTGAGTGCTCTCTCTAAACATGTATCTAAGACTGATATAACACATTATTTTACATTTTTAGTAATTGGACAAGTTATAGAAAGTAACAGAAAGGGAGATATTAGGAATCAAACAGAGCAGTTGGAGTCGAAATGGATAATTAGGATGAGGGGGGATTTTGGGCATGGCCTGAATGACAGAGTTCCAGTTAGACCTAAACTCAAGGCTAGAGCCCTTAAGAGGAAATTAATTGTTTTAGGTAGTATGTTATGTATTAGTGCTTTAAAGTGCTATTTGCACATGTTTTTATGTGTGCTTCTGTGAATGTTATTGTTTTAATGAATTATTTTAGATATTGATGTATTAATTATGGTATGAAATAATGTTTTTAACAGTTTTTCATGTTTTTATAAGTGTTGTTGCTTATAGTGCCCGTCTCTTTAATTTACAAATGATGTGATACATGTGACTTATTTCAATGGTATTTAAGGAGGGGTTCTGTTATAGTGATTTACATCTGATGAAGTGATACTACAAAAGCACTTATGTCCTTATTTTTTGTGAATTAAAGACGGGTTCATCTACAAGCCTTGCTGTTGTTTCTGAGTCCACCTGCTGTTTTTTGTATGTCTATTTATATTGTTACTGGTCTTGTGCACAATTAGTTGTTTTGTGAATTTTTTCTGTGTGCCATTACAGGTCGTTCTGAGTTTTTCAATAAATTTCCCTTTAGCTATTGCAGTTTTCCAGGCACAATCAATATTTTGTTAGAAAGTCTTCACTACAACCCCAATATGTTGCTGCAGGCTTCTATAATACCCCCTTTGTGCCATTTCATGTCTTTAAGAATGACTCCTGTGTTGTTATTGTTTTTCTGAGTTTCTGCAGAATTCAGGTGTATCATGGAAAATCCTTAAACAACAACAGCTCAGAACTCCGGTTTAGAATTTGTTTTCAATATATTATCAAAACCAGTTTTGAAGACTGTTATTTTACTTCAGAAATACTGTCAGGCACAAACAAGGTTTGTATTACATCACGGCATATTGCATTGTGATGAATATTGTTAGCCAATTGAATGTATTTGTAAAAAGAAATAAATACTGAACTGGACAGATGAGCTGCATTAGACGGAGCCGTGAGTTATGTGATTATGACATTAGTACTTTTCATGTTCATTGCACTTTTGTTGTTATTCCTTAGCCATAACCTCATGTAATACTTTAAAATGGTCATTGCAAGGTTTTAAGCAAACTTCCACTAATAGTTTTTTTTGTATAATTTCATATACATTGTGCTAAGTGGAGTAGGACTGGTACACAGTGGACTGGCATGTCAAAGCCCAGTGTGAATTGTAAAATCTGTCACTCAGTGGGGTATGACTGTGTGTGTGTGTGTGTGTGTGTGTGTGTGTGTGTGTGTGTGTGTGTGTGTGTGTGTGTGTGTGTGTGTGTGTGTGTATAAATATTTAAATAATTCTAAAACACTACAGCAAGTATTAATGGTCTGGTGCCAACTACATAGGCTATAAGACCAGAGCCACGTACCTGTGGTTAGTGTAGACCATCTGACTGCACCAACCCCCATCCCCTGCTAATGTGCTGCTCATATTATTAATGTATAAGCAACATATGTAGGTAAAAAAAAACTCTTCTGCATGTTAGGAGAAACCCCACAGACTATAGAGTTCCCTGTACTACAAGCAAACCTGTTGCCACAACCACACCTACCCCTTCCCACACATACTGATGCTGCTCACCTCCTGCCAGTGGCAACTCCCACAACAAATGATGTAATAATAATGTATCTTGTTCCACTATCATACCTAAGGAATGGAATTCTTATGGATTATGTGGCATGGCAGCAGAGCACAGTACATGATGGAATAGCTACTGAGTAAGGTATGCCAGACACAGCAGTGCCTTATCCAACAGCTGTCCCCTGCATACCTTATCCAACAGTTGTCTCCTGCATACCTTATCCAACAGCTGTCCCCTGCATATCTTATCCAACAGCTGTCCCTGCATATCTTATCCAACAGCTGTCTCCTGCATACCTTATCCAACAGTTGTTCCCTGTATACCTTATCCAACAGCTGTCCCCTACATATCTTATCCAACAGCTGTGCCCTGCATATCTTATCCAACAGCTGTCCCCTGTATATCTTATCCAATAGCTGTCCCCTGCATACCTTATCCAACAGTTGTTCCCAGTATACCTTATCCAACAGTTGTCTCCTGCATACCTTATCCAACAGCTGTCCCCTGCATATCTTATCCAACAGCTGTCCCTGCATATCTTATCCAACAGCTGTCCCCTGCATATCTTATCCAACAGCTGTCTCCTGCATACCTTATCCAACAGTTGTTCCCTGTATACCTTATCCAACAGCTGTCCCCTGCATATCTTATCCAACAGCTGTCCCCTGCATATCTTATCCAACAGTTGCTCCCTGCATACCTTATCCAACAGTTGTTCCCTGCATACCTTATCCAACAGCTGTCTCCTGCATACCTTATCCAACAGTTGTTCCCTGCATATCTTATCCAACAGCTGTCCCCTGCATATCTTATCCAACAGCTGTCCCCTGCATATCTTATCCAACAGCTGTCTCCTGCATACCTTATCCAACTGTTGTTCCCTGCATACCTTATCCAACAGCTGTCTCATGCACACCTTATCAAACAGTTGTTCCCTGCATACCTTATCCAACAGCTGTCTCCTGCATACCTTATCCAACAGTTGTTCCCTGCATACCTTATCCAACAGCTGTCTCCTGCATACCTTATCCAACAGTTGTTCCCTGCATACTTTATCCAACAGCTGTCTCCTGCATACCATATCCAACAGTTGTTCCCTGCATACCTTATCCAACAGTTGTCTCCTGCATACCTTATCCAACAGTTGTTCCCAGCATACCTTATCCAACAGCTGTCTCCTGCATATCTTATCCAACAGTTGTCCCCTGCATATCTTATCCATCTGTCCCCTGCATGCCTTATCTAACATCTGTCCCCTGCACACCTTATCCAACAGCTGTCCCTTGCTTACCTCATCCAACAACTGTCCCCTTCACACTTTATCCAACAGCTGGCCCCTGCATACCTTATCCAACAGCTGGCCCCTATAAACCTTATCCAATAACTACCTCCCTGCATACCTTATATAACAGGTGTCCCATGCATTCCTCATCCTACAGCTGTTCCCTACATACTTTATCCAACAGCTGTCCCCAGCCTACTTTATCCAACAGCTGCCCTTGCATACTTTATCCAACAGTTGTTCCCAGCATACCTTATCCAACAGCTGTCCCCTGCATTCCTTATCCAACAGCTGCCCTCTCCATACCTTATGCAAAAGCTATTCCCTGCATACCTTATTATCTAATAACTGTCCCCTGTATACCTTATGCAACAGCTGTCCCCTCCATACCTTCTCCAACAGCTATTCCCTGCATACCTTATCCAACAGCTGTTACTTGCATATGTTATCCAATAGCCTATCCAATAGATATCCCCTGCATACCCTATCCAGCAGTTATTCCCTGCATACCTTATCCAACAGCTGTCCCCTGCAATCCTTATCAAACAACTTTCCCCTGCATACATTATCCAACAGCTGTCCCCTGCATACTTTATCCAACAGCTGTCCTTGCATACCGTATTCATCAGCAGTCCCCTACATACCTTATCCAACAGCTGTCCCCTGCATACATTATCTAACAATATGCCTAAAGAATGGACTGAATTATGTGGCATGGTAGCAGAGCACAGTAAGAAAGTGCAGTTAGCTTTGCTAACAAGGCCTCACTAACTCATATTCTGAGCAAATTTCAGAAGACCACACTAGAAGTTCCAAAGGCGTACATGACACAGTAGTACAGCAGTTAGTTCTGATGCCTCTTAATTCTGGATCCTCTGGTTTTGTTCCTAGTTAGGACATCTTCTCTGCAGATCCTTCCTGAGTCTGAAGAGGCTTTCACTAGGCAGTCTGGACTCCTTCTGTACCTCAAAGACAAGCTGTATGGTAAGCTGATGATCATGTTATTTGCTTGCAGGTATGCATGAGGTACAAGAGTGATTGTGTTCCAAGCATCCTACTTTGGACCAGCATCAGGTCCAAGACTGATTCTTTGAATGTGTGCATTGCATGCTGGGATAGGCTGCTGCTCTCCTGAGGCCCTGACTATAATAATGTGGACATTGAAGAAGGATGGATGCTTTGGAGGTTGGCATAATGATTAAGGTGTTTACCTCATAAATACAAGGTACAGAGTCTGATTCTCACTTTTGAAGGGATAGGGGCTAAACCTGTAAAATAACCTGCAGTGGCAGCTAGCCCAATAAAACTAGAAATTGATCTTGTCTGATCATTGAAGCTAAGTGGAGTTGGGCTTGGTTAGCACTTGGATGAGGGACCACCTGGAATGCCAGCTACTGTAGGCTTAAGAGGTTGGGAGATGGCATAATGGTTAAGGTGTTTACCTCACAGACAAGAGGTACAGGGTTTGACTCTCACCAGGGGAAATTGGCTAGGCTTAAAATTGTCCACAAAGGCAGCTAGCGGAGTACTTAACTATGAATGTATCTATCTATGAACCTATGGAACGCACAAATTTGAATTTCCTTGCAAGAAAAGGATCATAATTGCTGAACTCCAGCAATGAGAAAAAAAAACAACAAAACAATGAAACTCTGAAATTGTAACAGTAAGATAGCAAATGTGAAGCCTCTGTTAAAGGAAAAAGTCAAAGCTGCAATATCCTTTTTATAGATTAGATAATGATTTATAAAAGACTGTATCATTCCCATGTGAGCATCATAATCCATACTGTAACAAAAGAGACCTCTAGACATGGGTGGGGAGGATATTATGCTGACATTAGTATAGGAAGGCAACCTACAACTAATATAAAAAGAAAATTATACATAGAACCACAAAAAAAACAAATACAAGAAAAATGATAATCTAAGATTAAGCTTATAAAATCTTACCATAGAAAATTTGAAGAATACAGAGAGAAAAAGTGAACAACAGATTCTGAGGTGGACATAGTGACCCATAACCTTGCGTACAAATTAAGGCAAAGACAGTAAATATTAAGATCCTAGTGCTCTGCGAGGAATCATTTGGAGTACAGACAGATGTGTCAGTTATGAATTAAAAATAACGCAGAGATGCTGAAATGTTAAACCAATATGAGTGCTTTACCTCATCAGTCAAGGCAAGCTCCCATGTTTTGCAACCTGTTATGATTGGTTCCTCATTCATAACTGATGATGTCACATTTGTTCTTGTAGTATTTAATATAAAAAATACATCTCAAGCTTCAACCTCAGTGTGAATTCCTTGTTATATTATTCCAGAACAACAAAATAATATCATAGTTCTAGCTGAATTGCTAATTATAAAACTCTACTTATGGGGATTCACCAGCTCTAAATAAATACATGAGGCAATTACCTAGGCTTGAAATGGCCCACAATGGCAGTTAGCCTGGTACTAATCTATGAACCTATGAACATTTTCAGGTTATTCTTCCTTTACCTATATAATGATGCATACCGGAGTACTGTGATCACTCTATGAATTGTGTACTCAGTTTGGGAATATCTGTTGTATGGAAATGGAGTGCTAATGTGGGACAGCTTAACAGACTACCAAAGCACATGACTATAAGAATGCTGTGTCTCAGAACAGGTTCTCATGTCCACTTCTCATAATCCATTACTTCCAGTATAGCCTTCATTAGGGTCAAAAATGTTATAAGACCTAACAAAATTTCAGAAATGGATGCAACTTATCCTACTGGATTTTATCAGGCAAAATATATTCTGGTCCACAAAATCACATTTTCCAAACATATATCTCTTAATATTCCATGAAGCCATGTTTGAATGGCAGTTTCATAGGGGTGTATTTTTTTCTTCTTAGTGCCTGTGAAGAGAGGGTTCTCAAGATATTGATCTTTTAAATAGCGATAGGAACCCCCTGTGCTGGTCCCTGCGGTAGCGCTGCTCGTTTATCGTCTCCTGATTCCCCACCAGAAAGCTCCCTCCAGAAGTCCCTTCCCACATCAAAAGTCTAAAGACTACCTCCTGCTATTACCTCTAACATTTCCCTGGAGCGGACGGTCAATCTTGGACTAAGGACTTACTGTGAAGACTGTCCTAAGTTAATACTGTGAATATTCCCCACCAGAAAGCTCCCTCCAGAAGTCCCTTCCCACATCAAAAGCCTAAAGACTACCTCCTGCTATTACCTCTAATATTTCCCTGGAGCGGACGGTCAATCTTGGACTAAGGACTTACTGTGAAGACTGTCCTAAGTTAATACTGTGAATGTAGGTAGCCTTACACCAACAACTGTCCTTGTAAATACCTGCTTAATAACTCTTGTATTTTTATTAACTTCCCTTGCAAGCAATTCAGCAGCCTACCGCAGACCATTTTAAAATACTCAGTCACCCCCCCTCAGATTAACTACGTCCTTGATATCTCCCTCAGTAAAGGTTAGGTGTCCTCCTCACCCTTCCAGCCTGCTTTCTTCTATCTCACCTCCAGGTGGCAGCACCTGCCAACCAAAAGGCAGCATTTATTTTATTTTACCTGGCCCCCTCCTTTGATGATGTCTAAGTAGCTCTTAGAGCCAGTATTATCACTGCCTATACCCTGGTAATTCTATCCCCGAACAGAACCCCATTTCTAAACCTTGAAACCCTTCATTTGCTCTCCTGTTATCCATTTATCCTTACCCATATACACATCTACTATACCTTCTTACCTTGCTATCTCTGCTGCAGTGGCTGATACTTTTTTCTGCTGCTGGTTCTTCTTTCTGTTCCTTGCCTCCCGCTATACCCCTGCCCACACTCCTCTACTTCCTCTTACCTTCCCTGCCTTTATCCCCTCCCCCTCCTTCACCTGTCCTCCCCCAAGTCTACATATAGAGGTTTTGGCTTGTGGCGCCATCTTTTAAATAGCGATAGGAATCCCCTGTGCTGGTCCCTGCAGTAGCGCTGCTCGTTTATCGCCTCCTGGTAAGTTAGCATATGGTGGTTACTTTATTTAGCTTAGTTTTAACATTTCATGTAAATAAGCTACATTTCATGTATGAGCTACAGCACACTGTGGTCATTTTATTTAGCTTAAATTTCAGCATTTCATGTAAGCTTGCTTGAATGTCGTAGCTGATCCTATTTAAAAGCCATTTTCATTGTTTTCTGTAAACTAACGTCTGGTGTGTTCAACTAAGTCTTAGCCGCCAAATAGCTGGTGTTACTTTTGTGCGTTGCACTTTGCCCTCACTACGGCAACGTCCGAACCCTTGCAGTATCTTTTATTTTCTCCTTCCACAATACGCTTGCATAAACGCAATCGCAAGCACGTTCAAAGTAGCTGCTGCCCTAAATTGCTTGTTACCTTCGCCCTCACTATAGAGAGTCCCTGAGCCATGTACCTAACCTTTTCTCCAGTATCCTAGCACAAAAAGCATACGAAGTGCATTTGATTCCATCGCCTCACAATCGGCGAATTTCTGGTCTATGCACATCCCCTTTTCTCACTTACACTACCATACAAGCAAGCACAAGCTTCTCCTCCAACAAAATGGTGGTGCAACGCCACATAAGTAAGCAGTCTTTTTTTGAAGGCGTGTGTGTAGTTTGCCCTCCCCTAACATCCATATTACCCTCCACGTGGACCTCTCATTACAGCGTACTGCAGTCCAACTAGGGGAAACGGACTCTTCCAATGCCTGGAGCCTGGCTACTTCCCTAAGGCAATGTAAAACAGGCTGCACCCTATTTTTTCACACATACTTTTGGATTTATCATACAAACATAATTATTACCATAGCACAGTATCTGAAGTGAAACCTAGAGCTAAAGTGCATTAGCTCCAGCCGGCAGTCACTCTCGGGAACTATCAAAGCTCCGTTTGGATGCTATTTTTCTTACATTCTCTTGGAGTCATCATCCAAACATAATTAATTAATTATTGGAGCAGAGTATCTAAGTGAAACACTCGAGCTTAAGTGCATTAGCACCAGCCGACAGTTACTCTCAGGAACTATTAAAGCTCCACTTGGACGCTATTTTTCCTACATACTTTTGGACTTATCGTCCAAACATAATAATTATTGTAGCAGAGTACCTGAAGTGAAACACTCGAGCTAAAGGGCATTAGCACCTGGCAACAGTCACTCTCAGGAACTATTAAAGCTCCGTTTGGACGCTATTTTTCTTATACTTTTGGATTCACCATCCAGACATAATAACTATTGTGCAGAGTATCTGAAGTGATGCATTCGAACTAAGGTGCATTAACACCAGCCGACAATCACTCTCAGGAACTATTATAGCTCCGTTTAGATGCTACACTCACTATGAGACTCAGTCGGCCCTAGTCAAGGTGCATTAGTAGTAGCCTACAAGGCTGTCAGAGGAACTATTATTGCTCCGTATGAGCCCTACACTCACAATAGGGCTTAGTTGACCCTAACCATAGCTCAGGCATGAGACAGCCTCCCTCAGGATCCCTTTTAATATTTACTTAGGTAGAGAATATTGTTTTTGCACCTTAGATTTTGCAGGGATATTTCACCCAGTCTCAATGCTTAGATAGCTCAGCCACTTTACATTCCACTAGCTAGAGCCATATTATGCCATGGTTTATTTATCTGGTGCCATGCATTGCCTCTTACTTTGATGCTTAGATTAGTTCCAATGACAGTGTTATGCTTAGATAACCCTGTCCCATTACATTCTACTAGCTTGTACTGTGTTATACTAAGTTTTATTTCTTGGTGCTATATACTACACCTAATTTGTTTTATGTATGTGCTTTATCTACCTGTACCTTCTCCACCAAGCGTTTTCTCTACCTAACGCTGAGAAAAGGCTGTATCATGTTTTGATACCACTCTGATATTACCTGGTTGTGTAAATAGCTGTTTAGACATGGCTAGGTAGTGCTTCTGACTGTCCCCTATCATCTTAACCTGATTGGGATATTATTATTTAACTGTATTTCCTGATTAACTGCATTATTACTGTTGCAGAGCTGAATGGGGTACTACTGTAGAACTGTTTTTGCTGATAAACTGCATTTATTTCTATTGTAGAGCTGATTGGGGTACTATTGTAGAACTGTTCTTTGCTGATTAACTGCAATATTACTGTAGTAGAGCTGATTGGAGTACTATTGTATAACTTCTTTTGCTGATTAACTGCATCATTACTGTTGTTGAACTGATTGGGGGTACTATTGTAGAACTGTTTTTGCTGATTAACTGTATTAATGTTGTACAGCTGTTCTCTGTAGAGCAAGCTGTTGTATTTACCCTATACTGTTTCATAACCTAATCTACCTCTGCTGCCTTTTACTACTACTCTCCTGCACTGCTTTCCCTTTATACTTTCCCTCCTTCCATGTCTATCTCTTGAGCTCCCTATCCTGTTTACACTCTTCCTTTTTTCACTTAACCTTTCCTCCTGCTTCTATTCCTCGTGCCCTCTATCTCCCTACTATACTATCTCTACTATACTACCTCTCCACCTTATCCCTCAAGCCCTGTTTCACCTACTACTCCTCTAGCATGTTTCTCCCCCTCTCCTGAATACTCTTCCCTGTACTCCCTCCTCTATCCACCTGCTACTATAACCTCCATTTGATCCTAATCCTAGATCATCTTTCCTCTCTCTTTACAGATTCCCCACCAGAAAGCTCCCTCCAGAAGTCCCTTCCCACATCAAAAGCCTAAAGACTACCTCCTGCTATTACCTCTAACATTTCCCTGGAGCGGACGGTCAATCTTGGACTAAGGACTTACTGTGAAGACTGTCCTAAGTTAATACTGTGAATGTAGGTAGCCTTACACCAACTACTGTCCTTGTCAATACCTGCTTAATAACTCTTGTATTTTTATTAACTTCCCTTGCAAGCGATTCAGCAGCCTACCGCAAACCATTTTAAAATACCCCCCCCTCAGATTAACTACGTCCTTGATATCTCCCTCAGTAAAGGTTAGATGTCCTCCTCACCCTTCCAGGCTGCTTTCTTCTATCTCACCTCCAGGTGGCAGCATCTGCCAACCAAAATGCAGCATTTATTTTATTTTCCCTGGCCCCCTCCTTTGACGCTGTCTAAGTAGCTCTTAGAGCCAGTATTATCACTGCCTATACCCTGGTAATTCTATCCCCGAACAGAACTCCATTTCTAAACCTTGAAACCCTTCATTTGCTCTCCTGTTATCCATTTATCCTTACCCATATACACATCTAATATACTTTCTTACCTTGCTATCTCTGCTGCAGTGGCTGATACTTTTTTCTGCTGCTGGTTCTTCTTTCTGTTCTTCCCTGCTCCGTTCGCCCTCCGGGCTCACTCCGCTCCCCTACCCTACCCCCAATTCCCATCCACCCCCACTACAGCTACACTTATACCCTCATAGCCACACCCAGTTCCTCTCCTACTAATCACCCCTTCCTCTTCCTTTTTCCCTCCCCATTATTACTTCCCTCCAATACAATTCATACATCATCCTCATTCTACACACCACACATCCCTCATCTCACTTTATACTAACCATAGAACTCACAAAAAAAAAAGTCTCCAAAATATATACTCATCTCCACTCAACTAATTCTCTCCATGAACCTAACCTTCATCTACTTCCTCACCCAGCCTAACACCCTATCTCACACCCCACTCTTCCACACAACCTGGTCTCTCAACATACCTCACTCCTACTCAGCCATGCCTATGTCTTCTACACTTTATCCCATCAAAAACAGTCTATGCTTCCTCTACAAACTCATCTCACCTTACAAACCTTCAAACCACACACTCCCAGAAACTTCTCCAACAACTAATATTACTTATGAAAGAAAACCCAAAAGTCCCTACTACTTAAAGCAAATTCTAATATCTCTTCTATTATCTGGAGATGTTCACCCCAACCCAGGCCCAAACACCTCCTCCTCTACCACTAAATCCATTCAATTAGCATCCCTTAATGCACAAAGTTTAGCTAACAAAGTTCCTAACCTTCAAGCCTGGCTACATCACAACAAACCAGACGTCCTAGCCATATCCGAAACCTGGCTAAAACCTCATATAAAGGATGTTGAGATTGTACCACCTAACTACTCCATTATTAGGGCAGACAGAACCAAAAAAAGGTGGTGGAGTATCCCTACTCTACTCATCCTCTCTATGCGTTACTCCCTACAATAAAACTATTCCTAAATTTAACAATGCAGAATTAATACTAGCCCAACTTCAATTAAATAAGCACAAAAATATATGTATAGCCTCACTCTACATTCCCCCAGGAGATAATATCTCTACTCTTGAAGATATCCTCTCCTGGTTCTCAACCAATATATCTAATGAAACCATCATTATGGGAGATACCAACATCAACTGGTCCACCACTCAATCCCTTACCCCCTCCATTAACATCAACCTTTATAACGTCTCCCAACTCATCAACTCCACTACTAGACCCTCTAAATACTTCACTACTGGCAGCATTATAGACTGGATCTTAGTCTCTCACCCCCACTACTACCCTGACAGCGGAACTCTCCCTGACTCATTAAGCGACCACCTTCCCATCATTGCTACACGCCTTCCTTCTCCCTTACAAGCTTCCCATAATTACATAACTTTCAGATACCAAAAAAAATTCAACCCAGAAGCCTTCTCCTACTCCTTAAAATCAATTAACTGGTACCCCCTAAAAACTCTTCCCCTCGAAAGTGCAATCACTCACTTTAATACTACTTTCTTAAAACTATTAGATATTTATGCTCCATTAAAGACCAAAAGAATAAAAAACAAAACTACCCCTTGGCTAACAAAAAGCACACTTACAACCATGCGGTTAAGAGATAAAGTCTGGTCACGCTATCAGAAGCACAAATCTCCCACTACCCTTAATGAATTCAAAACTCTTCGCAACACAGTAAAAAAGCTTATTTCAGCAGACCGTCAAAACTACTATTCTTCTCTCCAAAGTAAATACAAAACTGACCCACAAAAATTCTGGAAAGGTATAACCTCCCTCCTAAAACCTGGTACAACTGAAAACCCAAACCCCAACCCTAATATACAAGACAATGAACTTGCCACCGAATTTAACTCATTTTTCATTGACTGTATTTCCAAACTTACCTCTTCCTTCTCGTGCAACCACCCACCCCCTACTACCACCTGTCCTCCTCCTACACCCCCCTCTTCTCCACTCTATCACCCTACTACCTCCCAACCCCCTACATTCTCACTGAAACCCATCCCTACTTCCACTATAAAAAAACTACTACAGAAGTTAAAACCATGCACCAATGCCCCCGATAACATCCCCTCACACTTCCTCAGCACATCTGCAGACGCCATCGCCCTCCCAATTAGTATCCTAATAAACCGTTCCATCCAAGAAGGTCTTGTTCCACAAATCTGGAAAAAGGCTTTCATCATTCTCCTTCATAAAGGAGGAAATAATACTAGCATTAGCAACTTCAGGCCCATCGCCATCCTCTCTCCTATCTCAAAAATTCTAGAAAAATGTATCCATTTACAACTCCTTCCCCATTTATAAGACAACAACCTACTAACTTCTACTCAACACGGCTTCCGCCCTAATCATAGTACTATGACAGCCCTCCTTTCATTTCTTGAAACTGTGAATAAAGCTAGAGACTCTGGTTTTACTGTATCTACCATCCTACTTGATCTCTCCAAGGCATTCAACACCATCTCCCATAACCTACTACTTACTAAATTGTCAAAGCTAAACCTATCACCTTCAACTCTTAATTGGTTCACCAGCTATCTCTCAAACAGGCAACAAGCTGTCAAATGGAAAAAGAACATCTCCTCTTTCCTTAACACCCCCACAGGTGTCCCACAAGGCTCCATATTAGGCCCCCTCCTCTTAAACATCTTCATAAATGATTACTTTCACTCTATCCCCCATGCTAAAATCGTCCAATACGCAGATGATTGTACAATCATCTGTGCAGCCTCTTCCATTCCAACCCTCCTAAAGCTCACTCAAGAAGCATTCTCCACCACAGAACAGTGGATGAAAGATAATCATCTTGCACTTAATGCAGCTAAATCAAAACTAATGATATTTACCCCGTCTAAAACCAACACATTTGATAGACAACTATTCTCCATCACCAGTCAAAATAATACTCCACTTGAACTGGTATCTGAAACCAAACTACTAGGAGTTCAAATCGACTATAAACTTAAATTTGAGTCCCATCTACTCATAAACATTAAAAAAAACCACCAAAAACTTGGGCTGCTCTATCGACACAAGCGATTCCTCTCATCAGCAACCAAACTCACTCTCTCTACCACATTTCTCTTACCCTCTCTCCTATATGGTGCCACCCTTTTAACTAATCTACAATCTTCTATCAAAACTAAACTATCTGCCTGTTACAACAAAATAGCCAAATTCGCCACTAGTAACAAAGCTTCAACGCATCACTGCGTACCACTCCATAAACTAAATTGGCTCGAACTTCCCAACTACCTCTCCTACACCCAACTCACATATGCACACAAACTCATTTTCCAACCATCCCTCTGTCCCTCCCTATCTACTACCTTTAAAATTCACCAGACTCAAAGACTTCTAAGATCTACTAATCAAAACCTAATAGAAGTCTACAGACCCCTTCGTCCCCCAGGACATAACCTCCTCTCTTTTTCCCTAGCTCGACTATGGAACTCTCTCCCTCCCTCCATTCGCACCATCACTAGCCTTCCAACCTTTAAAAAATCACTTCACTCCTACCTTACATCCACATGGGAATGCTCCTGCTCCCACCCCACATAAGCATTCTCCACTTCCTGTATTCCTATCACCCTCACCTCATCTATTTTACTCATAATCAATTTCTTAATATCATCTATCATCCTGATTTCCTTCAATAACAAAAAAAAAAAAAAGGTAGAATTTGTTAATTTTTATTTTATTTTTGTTTATAATTTTACCGATTGTAAACTATACCTTGTTAATGCTTGTATGCTATGTAATGTTTATCTCTGTAATATGTATTCTTTGTCAGAGCTTTTCTCCCCAGGACTCCATTGAAAATGGGTTCACTTGGCCCAATGGATCATCCTGATTAACCAAAAGCAAATAAATAAAATAAAGGTGATAAAAGTCAAGTATTTAATTGGAGAGGAAAGTTCTGAACCTCTCCATCCTCTACCTGTAATGTAAGTCGATGCAACGTTGTCAGACTTGATTTACATGACATAACCATAGAATCTGGTTTTGTAGGATATAAAGGAACACTTTAAAAGGTTTGTGTTGTTAAAATCTGTTGCTTACACATCTAGAAAACTAAGTGTAGTCCTGTACACCTAATACTGGGATTATAACATGAAACAATGACTGCGCTATTTGCAATCCCCATCATGTTACTTATTTGTCACTTGAAAATGTGTAATTTATTTGTTACATGCAACATGTTTAATATACTAAAGGATTGGTCTATATCTTATCTTTATCAGGGGTAGAATAGTAAAATTGCTATATAAAGAAACTGGTATGTATACACATATGTGTAAGATAACAGAAACGTAAACTTTGAGAATATGACCTAAAGGAGGCACATGTGATAAAGCAAATGGACATACCTGAATTTTTAAAATTACAACTTGCCATGATCCAGTACTAAAGTTTATGTTACATGTTTATCAAATAATTAACAAAATACATTGTTCAATGATTACTGGTCATGTTTGCCAGTGAGTTTTAAACAATTTAATTTTGCCTTACAAGTATGATAATTTTATTTATTTTATTTATTGCTGTATCTATTTAAATTTCATACTGCAGTCTTCAATTGATTCCTGTAAGCACTGTATTTGTGCCAGATGTTAGGCTGTTGAAACACATGAAAGATATATTTTTGTAACATCAATTACATAGAAGTAAGTAACGAACTTCTTTAATACCAACCAGAAAGAATATAGTAGTGAAAGTGATGCCAAGTAGTCAATTGTGGAAATTACGTTTACAGCTGCAGTAAGAAAGACTAGGAGAGAGTAGTTGAGTCATATTTCTAAATGTACATTTCCATTTTGGTGGAACAATAAGTTAATAAAGGTATATAAAGGAGAAAAAAGATTTAGGAGATGAGTAAGGAAGTTTCCCACACAGAAAAATAAATCCAGGTTTAGAAATACTTCAATAATGTTCAAGATCGTGTTGAAGGAAACAAAAGCCAAATTTGAACTTAGCTTGACTCAGAATAATAGAAGTAAGCTACATTATAAATATATAAATGGCTAAACCAATACAAAATGTACTATTAAAAGTATGGAGATCAATGGGATACACACACAGACAACTAACTGTTCAGAGTGAATGAGTTTACTAGGTTATTTACTAGTTATTCAATTACCCAAGTTGATCAAAGTTTAGGCCATACAGACTTTAAATTAATAAGAGATGGGTGTCCTTATGAATAAATTGTGAGTCTCTTAACAGAGTCAGGAAAGATGTTATTATGGATATTGTTCAGATGCCTGGCATTCTTCTGACAACTGTAAAAACCTCCTTGATTTCTTATCTTAATCATAATATTTAGTACTCTGCTGAGAAATCCCTTTGTACCCACTACACAGAAGACATCTATCATAACTCCAATTTTTACAAAGGGTAATAGTCCACTATTCCAAAATTATAGGCCAATAAGTTTGATGCCTGTGATGAGAAATGTTGTAAAACGTGTTTACTGCATTTATTGTCTTTGTGATGTAATTTAGGATACCATTTTGATTTCAGTCAGCATATTTTTGTAAAGGGTAAATCTGTACCTACAAGTTTATTAGATTTCTCCGATCCAATCAGTTCATCTATTGATATTGGCTTATCAGTAGTAACAGTGTATCTGGCTCTTAATCAAATTTTTGATATCATTTCTCATAATAATAATAATAATAATAATTACTATTATTATTATTATTATTAATACTATGATGAAATATGGAGTAAAATGGAATGTGACAAACTGGCTTTATGATAGGTTATGGTAAATTACACCTGCTCAGATAGTATATCAACTAAGTTAGGAGTACTGCAGGGGTCAGTACTGGGGCCAATTCTGTTTAATCTGGTGACGGCTACTTTTCCAATGGATAATAAGATCTGAATGAATAAATGTTCATATTACTGCAAGGTGGAATTTACAGTAACAACAGGTGATGATTACTCCCATGTAAATAGCTAGTTGGATAATATATCTAGAGAGGCCAAAGATAATGGTCTAAACTTCAGTAGTACGAAGTGACGTGCCATGTGCTTTGGCAAAACAGTGCCAAAGCATCCATTAGTATTTGATGGTGTAGCACTATCTCGCGTTGATGAAATTCTCAATCTAGGTATCACTATTATAAATTAATTGTCCTTTGATAAACAATTAGGTATCATTAGAAAAAAAATTAGAGGCAAATGGGGTGTTTTTGAAAATTATTTCATTAAATGTTTCTAAGGTAATTGTTGCATTATAAAAAAATCTATCTTACACCACTGCTTGAATATAACAATGCATTTTGTTCATATAGTAAAACCCAATTAAGTACATTAGAAGCAGTTTAAAGTAGGTTTACTAAATATATCCATTCAGTGAAAAATTTGAGTTATAAGGAAAGGTTTCAAAGGTTGCATCTTTATACTCTTCACTATAGATATTACGGGGAAAAGCAATCTTTCCTTTTAATGCATATAACGAAGAAATAAAACAAGCACTGTAGAGTCTAGAATGAGGTTGTAATTCTAATACCCATAAAAATTCCAAACTGAATTATAATAAAATTTTTATAAATAAGTCAGCTCTTATAAATAAGTCAGATTCATTATTCAGACTATCCCAAGGATCTGGAATGTTATTCCCAGAGAAATAAGGGAATCAAAGAGTGTAAATATGTTTAGAGTTCAGTTGGATAGATTGATGTGGGCACAGAGCATTTGATTACAATATTTGGAGTTAACGGACAAATGGCTTATAGCCTTATAATTGGAGATCATAACTTATAAACCTATGAAATTATATTTCCACTGAAAGAAACAGTGTGATCTATAAATAGCACTGTTGATGATATTACTGACTTCCACATTGTTGTGTAACAGTGGAATTAGTATAAAAAGGGAAGGAATATGTGGGGGTCACATAGCAAGACTCAGTATTATGTTCTAACTCGGTCATAATAATCTCCAATATTCTGTCTCCATTTCTATTTTCTTTATTATTTCAAGTTTTCCAAATTTAGTTTAGAAAATCTAATCTAGAAGTACTTAACAATGGCTATTTAATGGGCACATATGATTAAGATATGGAAAATAGGTTTATAGTACTAATTAATATACACCTTGTAATCACTAAAGTTGATTTATAATTTAAAAAAGAATATCTACTCATTCTTGATTTTCTAAACACTCTCAAAACAACTGTTGAGATAGAGAAAGCATATTTATGCAAAATATATAAAATAATTAAGAACTTTAAAATTTGTATCAAAGATAACTATTGGAAGTTGTTGTTGTTTGTCTTTCGGCTTTTTTTCGGTAAGGGGTCACCACAGTGGAACTCCGGTCCGCTAATGATTGGCAGTAGATTTTTACGAAATGCCAAGGTGCCAGCTCGACACCCAACCTTCAATGAGGGCATGCCCATTTATGCACACGTCTTTCTAATGCTACCCAACCATGGGGAGGACATGCAGACTCCACACAGAAGGCACTCCCAAGCCACGCCAAGAGTCGAATGGGAGAACCTCTTGCTGTGAGGTAACAACTCTACCGCCTATTCAAAAGAGCTGCTAAACTTCAACTACAATGATAGAAAAATGATTGTAATATCTTCAAAAAAATGTGACATTGTCTTTATTTTGGACATTATCTTGGAAATATCTACAAATATCATTTATCATTCCACAAAGGATTGAAAATACATTGAAAATGAAAGGCATGGATTGTTGTAGGTGTAAATCTTTAATCAAAGCAGATTGTCAGCACATGATTTATAACTACAAGTTTACAGCCTTTTAGGGGAAAAAGATCAATGTTTTCTACAAGCAACCATGGTCTGATAAATTTATATTATCAAAACTTTCGGTATTGTTTAATGTTCCAGTTCACAGATGTATCCAAGGCTCAGTTTCTGCTTCACAGGAGCTTGCTAACAATAACCAGAAAGGTGACTACAAAGGATTGGAATATGAGGTTATGCCTTCATCTACATAATTTATAAATATTGTCACTACTGTGTACCAAAAAGGAATTTCTGCTATTAAGATGAAAACAAACAAAATAACCATAGAATAAAATCACTAGATAAAACAACTTATTAACAAAAATATTAATCATTCTTCTATGACCAGTTTGTATTGTTGACTGTTTAATAAGTCGTAGTAATATATACATAGAAAGAATTGATGTAGAGACTAGAGTAAATAGTTGTTTCATTATGTTTTTGTGTTTGCTTCTATATATAAATTTTCAATAAAAAGTTATAAAAAAGGATTACTGTACTGAGCTTCCCAGATGTGGAAGCAATCTGTTTTAACAGAAAAATAATTATAACCATCTGAAAGACGTCCTCTATATCATACTGACTAAGCTTTTAGGGTTATACTATATTAATCATAATATAAAAACATTTTGGTTTTTGGTGTTTTAAATTATTCAGTATTCATAGGTTCATAGGTTCATAGGCAGGCACTAGGCTATCAGCCCGAGGGCCTATGTAAGCCTAGCCAACAAGGTTCCCTGGCTTATGCCACACAAGAAGTATATTTTCCTGTGCCCCTGTGGAGCAGAGCCACAGAAGTGATCCCCAGGGTGAATTTCCTATTTCCCATCCACTCATCAAGGTTTTTCTTGAAGAGTGCTAATGAGGAACTCTGCTTGACATAGATAGGTAGCTTGTTCCAGAGTATGGGAAGTCTCTGGGACAGGAATCTATCCATCCAGCATGTTCTGTTTAATGTGGTGACAAGGTTTAGGTCCCTGGAGAATGCAGCTTGGAGGAACTGGAATTTCTTTAGGTGTAGCATGCTCAACAGCTCTGGGTTTGACATAACTTTGTATGTTAGGCAGAAATCACCTCGAAGTAGGCGATATGGTATGGAGTAAAGCTGGAGTTTTTTGAGACAGTCAGCGTAGAACATCTGTTTGAGTCCCGTAATCCTCTTTGTGAGGTACTTCTGTGGCCTTTCCAGCTGTTGCAGATGTCTTGTGAGGCACATTCCAAAAGGGGCATTGTACTCAATAATGGGTCTAATGAGATCTGAGTAGAGGGGAATACTGACCTCTTTTTTTCCTGGATGAGAATCCTTTCATGATGAGGTGTGCCACATAGAAGGATTTCCTGACTACTGTGGCGATGTGATAATCAAAGGAGCGACTACTGTCCACCTGAGTCCCAAAGTCTCATCACACCATCGGCATTAAGTGGACTGCCACCTATGTGGTAGTTCTTGGGTACTGAGTTTTTGCCAAAGGGGATGACAATGCACTTTTTGGCATTGAGCTTGAGGCCATGGCTCTCACACCAGGCATCAGTCTCAGTAAGGCCCTTCTGTAGGATGTCCACGTCATTCAGGGACTTGACTATGGCACCTAATTTGCAATCATCTGTGAAATTTGTCAGCCAGAGACCCCCTGTGTTAGCCTGTACTACAGAGAAGTAGATACCAAACAGGAGAGGACCCAAGACTGAACCCTCTGGTACTCCACTTGTCACTGGTTTAAAGTCAGATTTGGAGTCTGCAACTTATACAGTCTGGGTTCTGTCAGTGAGCCATTTGGCAACCCATCTAGTGATGTAAGGATTTATACCCAGTTTAGTAAGTTTATCTATGACTCCAGAATGGGGGATGGTGTTGAAAGCCTTTGCAAGATCAAGATAGGCTGTGTGAACTGCCTTACCCTCATCTACGGCTTTGGTGACTGTTTCAAAGAAGTTGATCAGGTTCAGGAGGCATGATCTGCCCTTCACAAATTCGAACTGGGTGGGGTCCAGAGCTTGGAGGTTACCAATCTCTTTGTTTATGAGTTTCATGATGATACGTTCCATGGCCTTGCAAACCAGGCTCATCAGGCTAATAGGGCGATAGTTCCCAGGGTCAGTGGTGGCTCCCCCTTTGTGTACTGGTTTAACTGTTGCTGTGCACCATTCAGTGGGTACAAAGCCTGATGTAAAGCTGTGATTGAACATTGTGCTTAGGTGGGGGGCCAGTTCGTTATGAAGTTCATGTAGAAAGCAGCCTGGGATGTTGTCCATTCCCATGGACGCTGTGTTCTTGGCTTTGGAGAGCACAGTTTTTACCTGCTCAGTTGTGATTGCAGGGGCACTGCATTCTTCCGGTATGGATATGGGTCCTTTAGGGGGTGAGGGGGTAAAGTTACCTATCAGCCAGGATGTTGGCGTTACCAGTTGGTTCTGTAATTTTTGTGCCATTATGCTGTAACTCAGAGCAGATCTGGGTGTTGCCACTGAAAATCTTGGCATAGCTATAGAATTATTTGTGGTTGTCCTTAGAGTCAGTGGAAATCTTGTTTTCATAGCTGGCTTTGGAGGATTTTATGAGAGATCTCAGCTTCTTACTGAGGCTGACTAGGGAGCTCCTCCACTCCTTAAAATGGAGAACATCGATATCTGTGCAGTCACTGAAACCTTGTTCAAGGCTCCAGAGGGCTTACCGGAATACATCTCCTACCATAACTTTTGGCCATCTAACCAGGACCGGAACACCAAGGGTGGAGATGTGTCCATGTTCATTAAGGATATCCACACCTCCAGGCTAGTTGCCCAACATAATGCATCCAAAATTATCCACGTGCAACTAACTCTGGGAAAAACTGCAATCCATATTGTAGCTTGCTACAGATCCCCCACTATACCCCAGAATTCCCACTCCTCTTTTCTTGACATACTGGAAAATATTAGGGTTCAACCAAAGACCCTAATAATGTGTGATTTCAACTACCTCACCATTAACTGGGAAAACTACTCATGTACCAACTCCTTCACTCAACGCTTTCTAGAATTCATAAACTCCAATGACCTGGATCAACTTATCCGCGTCCCCACCAGGGGCAATAATATCCTGGACCTAGTCATTACCAACATGAGTGACCGATGTTTCACTCTCTTTTGCAACAGTTTCTTTCTTCTGCTGTAGAGTTTGTTTATAGCAGGGGACCACCAGATTGGCTTCATTTTTTTGGAGGATAGCATCTTGGTTCTACTAGGGATAGCATGATCCATGTACTCGTGTAAGTGCAAATAGAGTGCATCTGTGTAAGATTCGGCAGTCATGGACTGTATTGTTCATCTGCATGGGTGTTGTGAAGTTTGCCACTTCTGTCTTACAAAGCATGAAGTTGGCTTTGGAGAATTTTTTTTACAGTGATTTCCTTAATGGGGAGTGGGTTTGGGATGTGGATATCTATGGTGATTAGCTTATGGTCAGATCTGACCAATGAGGAGTTGACTTCTGGTGTGGAACATCGGTCACTCATGTTGGTAATGACTAGGTCCAGGATATTATTGCCCCTGGTGGGGACGCGGATAAGTTGATCCAGGTCATTGGAGTTTATGAATTCTAGAAAGCGTTGAGTGAAGGAGTTGGTACATGAGTAGTTTTCCCAGTTAATGGTGAGGTAGTTGAAATCACACATTATTAGGGTCTTTGGTTGAACCCTAATATTTTCCAGTATGTCAAGAAAAGAGGAGTGGGAATTCTGGGGTATAGTGGGGGATCTGTAGCAAGCTACAATATGGATTGCAGTTTTTCCCAGAGTTAGTTGCACGTGGATAATTTTGGATGCATTATGTTGGGCAACTAGCCTGGAGGTGTGGATATCCTTAATGAACATGGACACATCTCCACCCTTGGTGTTCCGGTCCTGGTTAGATGGCCAAAAGTTATGGTAGGAGATGTATTCCGGTAAGCCCTCTGGAGCCTTGAACAAGGTTTCAGTGACTGCACAGATATCGATGTTCTCCATTTTAAGGAGTGCCTCGAGTGAGTGCATTTTGAGGTTTAGACTTCTAGCACTGAGTAGCATTACCCTCAGTTGTTTCTTGCATGTATCTGTTACAGTGGTGGGTTTGTCGTTTGAGCCTTGCCTAAAAAAGGCACTACAGGGGTGGCAAAAGCCTTAGCCAGTATCCGGAATCCCAGGGGCAACAGGTGCAGGTCATCTCTGGCAAAGCAGCATGGCCTGTCGACCATGTCATCCCTGGCAGACAAATACTGGCTCCCCTTTGAATGACACCAGAAGCTTAGCCAATTGTTGAAGTCAATCATTTTGTCCTTGTACTGCTGTATCATTCTGGGTGAAGGTAGGATGCTACTCAGGGCTAGGGTCATACCTGACTGGATTACAAGATTTGAGAGCTCCTTCATGTCTCTTTTCATGTAGTACAGGGTGGTATGTCTCAGGTCATTCACACCAACATGGACAAAGACTGAGTCATATTTGTACTTGTTGTAGAGTGACCTGAGTGCGTGGGTTATGTGGCGGATCCTGGCACCCGACAGGCAGCTCACAGTAACCTTCTCCTTGTCGATTCTGGTGAGTGGAATATCAGTGTGCCTGAGTCACCTATGACTAATGTGTTAGGCACATTGTTTTGCCTTATGGGATGTGGTTGAGTGGAACACCGGGTCTGTGGGTTATGTGACTTTTGGGTTGTGTTGTGGGGTGAGGTAGCTTGCGTTTCTGCTTTCGAGGTCTCTGCTGCTTGGGCAGATTCTTATTGAGAATGCTTTTGTGTATCTATGTGTGGGTTTTGGTGGTGTCAGTATAGTGGAACTATGTGATGAGTGTGGTGTGGTGCAAGTGTTTACTTTCTTCTTTTGACTGAGAAGTTCAGTCTTGGGTTGAGAGAGCTCCAGTTTGGCTAGATAAATGCATCTCTCACAGGTAATAGTTTTGGGTGGTAGGAGGAGAGGGTTGTCAGTGTACATGAGGTGATTGCTACATTGCCCCAAGATGCCCAGATTCATCAGGTAGACAGGAGTGACCACCAGGAGCTGTCCCTTGGACATGCCTGGGTAAGAGAACACCAGGAGCTGCACCTTGGACATGCCTGGGTAAGAGAACACCAGGAGCTGTCCCTTGGACATGCCTGGGTAAGAGAACACCAGGAGCTGTTCCTTGGACATGCCTGGGTAAGAGAACACCGGGAGCTGTCCCTTGGACATGTCTGGGTAAGAGAACACCGGGAGCTGTCCCTTGGACATGCCTGGGTAAGAGAACACCGGGAGCTGTCCCTTGGACATGCCTGGGTAAGAGAACACCGGGAGCTGTCCCTAGGACATGCCTGGGTAAGAGAACACCGGGAGCTGTCCCTTGGACATGCCTGGGTAAGAGAACACCAGGAGCTGTCCCTAGGACATGCCTGGGTAAGAGAACACCGAGAGCTGTCCCTTGGACATGCCTGGGTAAGAGAACACCGGGAGCTGTCCCTTGGACATGCCTGGGTAAGAGAACACCGGGAGCTGTCCCTAGGACATGCCTGGGTAAGAGAACACCAGGAGCTGTCCTTTGGACATGCCTGGGTAAGAGAACCCCGGGAGGTGTCCCTTGGACATGCCTGGGTAAGAGAACACCGGGAGCTGTCCCTAGGACATGCCTGGGTAAGAGAACACCGGGAGCTGTCCCTTGGACATGCCTGGGTAAGAGAACACCGGGAGGTGTCCTTTGGACATGCCCGGGTAAGAGAACACTGGGAGCTGTCCCTAGGACATGCCTGGGTAAGAGAACACCGGGAGCTGTCCCTAGGACATGCCTGGGTAAGAGAACACCGGGAGCTGTCCCTAGGACATGCCTGGGTAAGAGAACACCTGGAGCTGTCCCTTGGACATGCCTGGGTAAGAGAACACCGGGAGCTGTCCCTAGGACATGCCTGGGTAAGAGAACACCGGGAGCTGTCCCTTGGACATGCCTGGGTGATCACTATTTTCCTCTAGACACGTAATGGAGGTAAGTACTGGAGCTGTTTTCCTATCAGCGACTGAGGAAGATAAGTACAAAAAACTGTTATCCACTTAAGTAATGAGGAAGTTTGAGTGCTGTAGAAACTTGCAGCTTATTTAGTGCGTACAGCAGTTCTGAACCAGTGCTAAGTATGAAGAAGCAGTGCTAAAATTAAGAATCTGGCAAGTTCTAAGGGAAAAACTGAAGAGCGGACTTTATGGCACCAGGAATAATTTAATCCTAGTTAAGTGGCGCTGCAAGATGCACAAAACCACGCAAACACAGGTTTTTAAATGGAAAGATGAAAGGGATAGGAATAGCCCAAAACAGCCAATAAAACTACAGTTTCTGAGCTGAAACCACTTCTCCAGCGACAGGCTGTTCCAAAGCTCACCA
This sequence comes from Protopterus annectens, assembly GCF_019279795.1. Classification (NCBI taxonomy): domain Eukaryota; kingdom Metazoa; phylum Chordata; order Ceratodontiformes; family Protopteridae; genus Protopterus; species Protopterus annectens. Next base: position 94,922,801 of record NC_056746.1, read on the forward strand.
CTTTCACTGATGAACACAGAAGCTTCCCTCTATCATAGAAAGGGCTGGGCAACACAGGAACTTACAAACAGCACAGAATTCAGCAAACTCTGAAAACCAGACTTTACTAGATCTAGAAAGGCAGGAAACAAGTAGAGAGAGAGGATTTTTTGTTTTTTCGTTTTTTTTTTTAAATGTTAAAGCAAATACAGCAATACAAATACTTTGAACATGGAAAATAGGCTATCGCACTTGATTGTGCAGCCCTTTACAATTAAACATAAGAAAAACACTTAAAAATGATTCTTTAAAGTGCAAACAGTATTTGGATTCAAAAACAGTTCAGATAAGTAACAAAGTTAATAAAAAAGGTCAGAACAATGCGGCTAGCAAACAAAAGCAATAAAAAGCAAAACAGAGGTACTTAATCCACTCAAGGTCTCCTTTTCTCTCTCTCTGCTGCTGTAGGACTCTGCAGGACACCCAAGCAGCCTCTTGCTGAGGTAATACTTGTTATGGCATGTCATGAATATTTCTCTTTACTTTCAATTGTTCTGTGTAATGAAATGGTAAAAGCATCTTTAGGGAGGTTTTTTTCTTGGCGGGGGGGACTCCGTTTGAAAACTTTAGTTCATCTAATGCTTGCTGTAGGATCATGAATCTTCAAGTATGTGGGTTAAATATGTAAACTGTCACTGTTGTATGGACCAGTTTTCTGTTCCTTACTGTTTTCCATCTAATAAAAACTTGTTATGTTTATTCCTGTATTAGTGCTTGACTATGTGAGTACACATACTATATGATAGCAAGTGTCTATATCATGTTGTCGAAAGACTAAAATGTTGAACGGCAATATGATTGTAAATGCCATACATCTAAACTGTTCTTGTGGGGGGCTGTCCCCCCCACCCACCCCCCGCCAATTATATATACCAACTTCAAGATCACACTACAGTGAGGAAAGGGCAAAGTTCCTGATCCTCACTGTACCACGATCCCGCAACAACACTCTCGATGTATGGCATTTACAATATTATTGCCGTTCGACATTTTCAAAATTTGATAACGTGAAGTAGACCCGATAGCGAGCTGTACGGTAATGAGTAGTGTATCAAAACCCCACATCAGTCACAGCATAGCAGATTCCACATTGCTTGAGGTGTGGTGACCCTAGAGTTGATTAAACAATGAGGCATCACAGAGTAATGCTATGTTGTTACCAAATAACAAAATTAAATCAATAAGGGCTGGCAAGCAATATACATTGTCCCTCCCATGTGCAAATTATTTGGTTGTCACAACCCACTTGAAAAAGCACAGCCTGTGACATATCGTTTATCCACGAGACAGTCTGATGGATACATGCTCACTAACCACCCCCAGTTGAGGAGAGGTTAGCAGACTAAACCTTATCATTCCTCTCCCTCCTCCCTCCACCCCTCCCCCATTACTAAGTCCAGAGTGTGCTTGATAGACTAACTAAACTCAGGTCACCTGGGGTCATATGGATCAATTGTTACTAGTAATAAAACAAACCAAAATAATCAAGCAGTCTCTTCTACTTGCACTCAGAAAAAATAATGAAACTATTTAAATAAATAAATAGTCCTTCCTACAGCAAGCAGAGGGGAAGAGATTTATATATTGGAAGTCCCTTCCTTTCCATTATGAGCTGTCAATTGCATTTGATTCTACAAGGGTATCTCAGTGCAGTGACAGTTTTAACACCTCTGCAATAGTGTGGGGGGAGGGGACAGCCGATTCCTCTTGAACTACAAAAGAAAACCCTGAACAAAGGCCTGCAATTTAGTTACTTTTCTGGCTGTGGCTGGACAACTTCTAAGCATAGTGTAAAACAAACTCTGAGCCAAACATAAATGATGGTGATTAGAGACAGAAAAGAAGCAGTCTTTTTACAGAAGGTATAGAAGATGACGGTGACTCACACAAATCCCATTATATGTCAATAGCATGGGAATTCACAGTTACGTCCTTATGTCTGACATGAGTCATATAAAACATTATGGAAAGAGAAAGGGCTGAAGAAGAACAAGATCACATTGATACATCAAGCCTCATTGGTAGCCATGTTGTGGAAAACATGCTAAAATTACCAATAAAGCACTTAAAGTGATTTTGAGGTGTTAAAATAGGTTGAGAAACAAAGATAGAGTGAAAAAACAGATTTTTTTAGTTCTAGGGTGGAGTTTTCCTTTAAGAGAAGTTGGGTCTACTTTACTTGATGGGGTAATTCTAGTCAGTTTAGAGTTTTTAGTGCAGAGCAGTGATGAGTTCTATGGCTTGTATGAGTATGCATTGCACATCTAGCTACCTTGTTGCAACACTGTTCTAGTTTAGATTTTAGAGTAGCCCAGAAGTTAGTCTAGATGGAAGAACCATATAATAGAGAAGGGAATAGGTATGAAGTGGCAAGAGTGACTGTGGTGAATGCAGTAAGAGATTGTTTGTCTCTATATAGCATCCCTAGTATTTTGTGAGTATTTTTATATTGTCCTGTATGGGAAGTAATTTATTGTAACAGCATATACTTACAGGGTCACATTTTTACAAAACCTCTGAAAAGAACAGCAGTTGTCATGATATGCATTACAGAAAGAAAAAACTTCTCTTTTTTTTTTCAATGAGATCCAATTTCTTTTTTCTAAAGAAAAATAACTGTCTAAAAATTACAGTTGGCAGCTTAAGGCTATTTTGTACACTTTGTTTACCCAAACATTTGTAATTAAACATTTTTGTATCTGTCTCATAAATGAACCACGTTATATTTCAATTTATGCCAAACATGTATAATTCACTTGTAGAATATATAGTCTGTGTATGACGTTATAATCACTGGACGTAAAATGTTATTCTGAAAAGTGGGAAATCCAGCAATTAATGACACTTTAATTT